>NC_066872.1:45796126-45961126 GCF_022985175.1 Labeo rohita
AAAAAGAGCTGCAAAAGAGCAACACGTTTCCCATTTCCTACCTTGCGCTGTCCCATGATAGGACAGGTTAGGAAGAGAGTATCTTTGAGAGTAAAGTAGACTTACAGCTCAGCGAGTTTCTGGCAGAACTCCCATGCGTCGGGTTTGATGCGGCTGATGGTGTTGTGTGACAGATGGAGCTGCTGCAGCGTCAGGAGGCCGTAGAGCCAGCCTTTGCTCACTTCCGTCAGGTTATTGTACTCCAGCTGCCTGCTCACAAACACACACACCTCATACACGAGTTCTGGGCTGAACGTACGCTTATCAAGAGTGGGACTTGTCTACTCACAGGACTTCCATGTTGCTCAGACCCCAGAAAGCACCGTCCATAAGACGCGTGATGCCGTTCCTTTGGATCTTCAGGGAGCGCAGGCCGTGCAGCCCGTGAAACGTCAGACCCTCGATGCGCCGCACGCGGTTCCTGCTCAGCTCTCTGTCAATCATAAAACAGTGGTCAAAGAAAAGTACGCGTGAGGACTGATGGCATGAGACGGATGTGAGCGCGTCACTTACAGGTGCTGCAGGTGCGGCAGCGAGAAGATCTTGGGCGGGATGGAGCTCAGGCGGTTTTTGTTGAGTTTCAACACCAGCAGCGAGCTGGAGAGATTACTGAAGCAGCCGTGCTCCAGCGTGGAAATACGGTTATTGTTCATCAACCTGCAGAAACACAATTCAAACACAGATGCATGACATGCTGAAACGTCTGCTTGACTGGTTCACAGAAGCTGTAAGCACTGATAGATCTGGCAATAGAAAATAAACTACTTCTACTGCGTCACACAAGAGCTTAAATTAGTCTAAAAAAAAAATGTAAACTAGTCTTAACTTAAAAAGCTTAAAAAAAAAAAAAAGCCAAATGAGCCTAAAGTAGTCTAAAATCAGCTTAAACTAGTCCAAAACAGCTTGAATTCAACTTTAAAATGGAAAAAAAAACAAAAAAAACAAAACACACTAGTAAAAAAACAGCCTAAAATGAGTTTAAACTAGTTTAAAGGAGCAAAAACTGCTTTTACAAAAGTTTAAACTAATCGAAAAACCTAAACTAGTCTAAAAGAACATAAACCTATCTTTAAAAAAAAAGTGTAATCTAAATGTGAAACTTAAACTAATCTAACAGAGCTTAAAAAAGTTTTGAAACAAATTAGTCTAAAATGAACTTAAACTCATCTAAAGCAAAACAAATCAAAAAGATCATAAAATGTGTTTTAAAAGTTTAAACTAGTCTAAAATTATCTTAAACTAGTCTAAAGGAGCATAAACGACTAAAAAAAGTTTAAAGTAATTAAAAACCTTAAACTAGTCTAAAAGTGCATAAACTAATCTTTAAAAGAGTTTAATCTAATTGTGAAGCATTAATTACTCTAAAAAGAGCTTAAAGGCTTAAACTAGTCTAACAGAGCTTAAATTAAACAAACGAAAAGTTTAAAAATGAGCTAGTCTAAAATGGGCCAAACTAGTCTAAATCCAATCTGAAAGACCTTAAACTAGTCTTTTAAAAGCTTAAACTAGTATAAAAAAAAAGCTTAAACTAGTCTGAAAGCTCAAGGTGAGCACTGAGGAGTGACACAAAGAGCTGATGTGAGGCTCCTGGCGGTTTCTGGAAAGCAGGTCAAAAGAGAACAGAAGAAGGACTCACAGGTTTTTCAGAGGAAGAGGAGGAAAAGCCCCGGCGCGAACCTCCATAATATTGTTGTTGCTAAGGTCCAGCGTCTCCAGGGCGACCAGCGAGCTGAGCCGCTCTGCAGAGATCCTCGAGATCCTGTTGTTTGCTCTGAAAACACAAGCAGAGGCATTTCAGAAAGCAGATTTGAGCGCACAGGTGAATAGCGTCGCTGCACGCTTCACAACAGCTCAAAACAGCCGTTGGGTTCAGAAGTGTGTTATTTGGTTTATAAGGCAATTACTAACAAGGTATTTAAACAAGAAAAAAACCCTGCCAATTACGTGGATGATGAAGCCCATTCCCTCAGTGAAAGCGCCGCTGACGAGCCCAGCAATTTCCCGAGCTGCACGCCTCCTAAATTGCAGTGCAGGAGCTGCTTGTGTTAAAAACACGGAGGGCACAGAGCCGCCTTTGTGTGTCAGACACGCTGAAAACATTCCCTGCAAACGCAAGTCTAACCCTTCTGACAGTCTCACACACTCGGTTTGTGTTTATACGGGTGAAATTGAGCATAACTCAACATAAACACAAATGACGACATGGCACATACATATGATCGTTAACACTCACTGAAGACACTACATTAGTCAAGAGACAAAAACATCTGTGCAGATAAACATGATGAAAATCATCTCAAATAACTTTTTCAAGATACAGTAACTTACAAGCTTACTTAGTCTAAAAGACCATAAACTAGCCTTAAATGTAAAGCTTAAACTAGTCTAAAGGACCATAAACTGATCTAAAAAAAACTCAAACTAGTCTAAAGGACCGTAAACTAGTCTAAAGAACCATAAACTGATCTAAAAAATAAAAAAAGCTTAAACTAGACTAAATGAGCATAAACTACTGTAACTGAGTATAACCTAGTCAAAGTTTAAACTAACTGTAAAACTTATACTGGTCTAAAGGACCCTTAACTAATCCACAGTAGCATAAACTAGTAAATGGGGCATAATCTAGTAATAATATTAAACTGTAAAACCTATACTAGTCTAAAGGATCATTAACTAGTATAAAGGAGCATAAACTAGTAAAATGGAGCATAATCTAGTCACAAAGTTTAAACTAACTGTAAAACCTATACTAGTCTAAAAGACCATTAACTAGTCTAAAGGAACAAACTAGTATAACAGAGCATAATATAGTCTAATCTAAAGAACGACTAGCTAGTCTAAAGGAGCATAAACTAGTTTAATGGAGCATAATATAGTAACAAAGCTTAAACTAATTGTAAAAGCTTATACTAATCTAAAGGACCATTAACTAGTCTAAAGGAACATAAACTAGTATAACGGAGCAAAACCTAGTCATAAAGCTTAAACTAATTGTAAAACTTATACTATTCTAAAGAACCATTAATTAGTCCGAAGAAGCATAAACTAGTATAATGGCAAACAATCTAGTCACAAAGTTTAAACTAATCGTAGAACTTATACTCATTTACAAGACCATTACCTAGTAAAAAGGAGTATAAACTAGTATAACGGCATAAGTTTAAACTAATCTTAAAATCTTAAAACTTATAGTGGTCTAAAGGACCATTAACTAGCATATAGGAGTGTGAACTAGTATAACAGAGCATAAACTGCAAACTAATCGTAAAGCTTAACTTAAAAAAAAAGAGCTTAAAATATATATAAATATAACTATATATATATATATATATATATATGTATATATATATATATATATATATATGTATTATTTTTTTTTTTGTTTTGTTAAATCTGTGTACAACACAAAACACAGATTCAACCCTCAACTGCCTGACATTTCTGGTTCTCATTTTCAGCTCAAGGCAGAAATCTGAACCTCTAATATTCCTCGTTCCCATTTAAGAAAAGCCCACAGTGAAAAATAAACACCTTTCAAAAAAATCAAGGCATTAAATCGTGTTGTTGAGCTGCGCACAGAGGCATGATGGGAAGTCTGTGCTTTTGTGAAGTGAAGGGGGAATGAGTCAAAGGTGTTGAGAGAGCGAGACAGATAAGACGCAGGACGTGCCGGAGCAGATCCTCTGGAGAGACAGACGTGTGAATGAAGCATCCAACGCAAAACAAGGAAGCCGAGAGGAATGTCGAACAGCTCATTTATGAACAATCAGGAGTCTCTGACCATAAAAACTTTTTTTCCATGTAAAAAAAATTAAGTTTGTCCCTCAGATTGAAAAAACAACAAAGATGTGTTTGCTTGAGGAATGTCAGTCTCACTTCTAGTTCCTGTTTATTACCTCAGTGTAATTCCTCATGAACAGCCATAAAATAACCAGACACACTCTCTGTGTGTCTTCAACATCTGCTGAGAGCGTGTGAGAGTGTGTGTGTGTTTTATCTCTCCCTCCTCCTCAGCGTTCAGACAAACAAGCGGCTCATTGTGTCTTTCTGCCGCACACCTCAAATTTGTTCAACCAATTTTCGGCAAATAAGGTTGTTACACGCCGTTAGTTTAATCAGCGTCTGAACGGCCCGGGGTATTTTTAGTGTCGCAAGCTAAATGACAAACCCGTTATATATGACACATTCTAAGAAAAACGCTCACGGTGAGATTGTTTCCACATAAAGAGGATTGTGAAAGCAGCGCTGCGAATGTTTGGCACGTCAGCGCGTTATGAGAGTTATTAGACACTCGCTGAATTTCACAACGCAGACACTTTCCACACCACCAGTGTGTGTGCGTGTGTTTCTGGCAGATGAGACTAAAGGGAAAGAAGTGAAGTTGGCTCTGAGATGAGCAGAGAAGAGCTCACACACGGTCTGAAACACATTAACTTAACTCAGTTTCAACATATTTTCCTCATGCTGTAAAGATCCTGCTGCAAACGTTAATGAGCAACCCAAATCATTTCACATCAGCACTGAACTTCATAGTGATTGCAGCTGCAAATTCAATGGAAAATGTTTGGATTTTCAATAATCATGTGGTTATGTGGACTATCTTCAGATAATCTGATCAATTAAGTGTTTTACAATTATTATATTTGCATTTATGCATTTACAGAACCTTATAATTTGCACAATGTGGACAATGCAGACAGAACCACTGAATCCAGTCCAAAAAATAAACAATACAGCATCACTAAGTGGATCAATTTTGGATGAATAAATCAAAAGTAGGGCCGTGCAATTACTCAAATCATGATATGAAACATTTCATGCTTTCTGAGTGCTAAGATGTATTTTAACCATTTAAATGAAATTTTAAAAAAATGAAAAAAAAAAAAAAATGGTAATTTAGGCAAAAAATAATATGGAATTTGGGGGAAAAAAACGTAACATTTCATAGAATGCTATTCTAAGATGCTTTGGATGCTTGGAACTAGATGAATATAAACTAACAAACTCATAATGAATGAATCAGTCTTACGTCTAATATCACACTTGAGCTAAAAACAGTAAAGTAACAGGCAGTTCTGACTCTTCTATGATTGGACAAGCGACACTCAAGTCACCATCTTTACTTGTTTGGAATGTGTCATTATGCATACTTTCGTTGTTCTCAAGTGTAAATAAAACAGCACTGCCTGCTGATAAACACACTAATATATCTACCACAGTATAAATGCAGTTGACACAGTTCTGCTGTTGCATACGAGAGAGAGTGAGAGCGAGAGCTGTACGAGGGTCTGGGGTATCGTATAGCTCGTGCCTCTTATTCAAACAGTCTCTCAGACTGAGCGTCTCTCGTCTTTGACCCTTCAGCCCACCAAAAACAAACGGCATCAGCTCCACAGCTGGGAGTAATTCGCTCGCCATCACCTCAATTAATTCAGCCATTTCACAGGAATTTATGGCCTTGAACAATTAAAGAGCCGTATGAAGCCACTGCTCAAGAGTAATTAGCTGGAAAATTCGACTGTTGGATTGAAGGACTGAGCTTTGATAGTAAATGTGTTACAACATTTGCTGCATGACATGAATACGGCATCATTTCTCAACCACCTAGAACATCCTAGCAAGTGCATAGGAACCAAGGAGAACATCCATCCATCTATCCAACTATCCATATATCGATACTTCTATTCAACTATCCAACCATCTCTCTATTTATCTATCTACCCATCCAACCAACTATCTATCCAAATATCCATCCAACTACCCATCTGTTTTATCCATTTATCCAACTCTATCCATCCATCCATCTATCTATCTATCTATCTATTAAGTATCTATTAACTATCAATTAATTTATCAACTACCCATCTTTCTATCCAACTACCCATCTATGTATCCAACTATGCATCCATCCAACTATCCATTTATTTATCAACTACCATCTATGTATCCAACTATCTATATAATCACCTACCTATCTATCTATCTATCTGTCTATCTATCCATCTATCTATCCATCCATCTTCTATTTATCAGCTACCCATCTCTCCAACCAACAATCTATCTATCCAACTACCCATCTTTCTATCCAACTATCCATCTATCCAACTACCCATCTATCCATCAACTCTCTATTTATTCAACTACCCATCCAGCTATCCATCTACCTATGTCTATCCATCTTGAGTCTTTATCCTCCAACTTCAAACTATTTTAATAATTATCAGACAAGATTTTGACAAGCAGGCATAAAACTGGTCCAATGTCATTCTAAACACGGAACTCAACAAAACCAAAGCACTCTGGATCTTAAAAGAGTCTCAGTTTGAGAGGCACTATGGTCGGATGTATCTGGACGGTGTTGTATTTAACACTGAGCGCTCAAGCTCAGATGACACTCCACACAGGCGCCGTCACAGACAACAGACCAACCAAATGCTGCCAAACTGTGTACAGCGTCCAAGAGGAAATACCACACACACACACACACACACACACACAAACACAGCTCTCACTCACTCGCACTGCTCAGAAATTCAGTCCAGACACTCTACACCAGGGAAATTAATATTTCATTATTCTGTCATTTTAAGTGTTACATTTTCAAGAAGATGGAATCTGCTGGAGGACTGTAAATAATCACTAATATGACTATAATGAATGAGACAATGAGAAATATTTCACATGAAGATTAAAACCAGATACAAACCATTTGGACTCCTGCAGATCCAACTCAGAGTTCTTAAATTTTTTTAGTTTGATTTGACCTCAAATCCAACTTTATTAATGTTTTCAAATGTGCCACTACTGGAAGCATACAGAACGCAAAAATACAGCCATTAGACAGTCAAACAGATAGCCCTGCCCCCAAATACACGCCATTGGTTGAGCTAGCTGTCGTCATGTTGGACCACTCAAACAGACAGATCAATGTTTTGAAAGCATCACAGTTTCACTCTTTAGTGCAAGTAAATCAAAATAAACCTTCATACTCACAGAATCAGACTGCTGAGGTTTCCAGCGTTTAGGCCCAATTCCGGGATCGACTCGAACTCGTTGTTACTCAGTTTTCTGTAAACGCAAAACCAAACGATCACACATGTAGATTTCATCCGTGACATCTGAGGGGAAAATAAAACAAAATCCAAAAAAGCACACTCACATTTCACTGAGCTGCGGCAGGCTGGCGAGCAGCGCTTCAGGAAACGTGCGTAACTTGTTATGGCTCAGATCCCTGCAAAAGAAAAACACAGCCATCAACACGCAGTTTCTGAACAGAATCTGTCACACGACTGAAGTCTGGACAACAAGAGGAGAAAATAAACTAGAAATACACAAAAAATGTGATACAAACTCATGCTACAACTCTTACATCAGTTCAACTCAATAGAAAATAGATTATTGCAACCATTTTATAAAACACTCTTAAAAATAAAGGTTGCAAAAGGGTTTGTTACAGCAATGACACAGAAGATACATTTTTGGTTCTCCAACTACCCATCAATCTACCTTTCCAACTAACCATCCAACTGTACAACTATCTATCCACCTATCTATCCAACTATTCATCATTCTAACCAACTATCTATCCAACTACCCACCTACCTTTCTAACTATCCATCCACCTACCCATCTATCCATCAATCCATCTATCCACTTACCAGTCGAACTATCTATCCATCCATCTATCTATCCAACTAACACTCATCTAAGTATCCAACTATCCATCTATCCACTTACCCAACTACCTATCTCTATCTATCCAACTATCCATCCGACTACCCATCCATCTATCCATTCACCTATCTATCCAGTTACCTGTCTATCAACTGTCCATCTATATATCCAACTATCCAACTACACATCCATCTATCCAACTAACCATCTATATGTCAAAATATTCCCAAATAATCTTTCGGTGAACAATTCTTAAAATATTTTTTTAAAATAACGTAAAGAATCTATTTCCACTATAAAGAAAGGTTTTATGGATGTTAAAAATGTTTTGAATAATGCTGGTAAGCAAACAGTTGATGGTAGTCACTGACTTCAACTGTGACTGTTCAGTTACCAACATTCTTCAAAATATCTTCTATTGTGTTCAGCAGAAGAAAGAAACTCATACAGGTTTGGAACCACTTGAGGATGAGTAAATTATGACAAAATGTTCATTTTGGATGAACTATCCACTTTATGGACGCCAATGAAAAACGTTTATTTTTAAGTGTCTACCATTTTGATTTTGGATTTTATTAAAATACAATTTATAACAACAAAACACTTTTGTGAATGTGTTAACACCATCATAAACATCCAGTCAGAACTGAGCAAAACTTCTGTTAGACTGATTCAAACCACTAAAATGATTCATACGTATCGTTTGTCTGAGAGTCTAAAGACTCTCAGAGATCAGGTCAAATGTATTTTGCAGCGTTTCAGGCCATGTTGATGTTTCAGGAATCAGTCAGCTGAAGGTTCTGGAGCGTCGCGTGAAGCTGCCAGACGCCTCCATGGCTCTCGACCCCCATCTGGACTCCATCAGCTCAAACGGCGAACAGCCGTGGGGAAAGTAACGACTGCTAATCTATTCGCAATGCAGGGAAAGTGCAGCGCCGCCTTTGATTTCCAACTGCAAATCATGTCCGTTTGTGGAGTTTCTGGCTCTGGACGGGCGTTTTACTGGAATCTCAGAGGTGGAGCGTTCACAGCCGTCCACTACATACAATAACATCACCAGCCTTTGTTTCTGCTGCATATTTGTGCTATCTAGCATCAATTTAAGCATAAAACAGATCTTTTATTCCTTTAAATGTTAATCACTCCACTCAAGATGTAAATATGAAGCTGAATAAAACAGGATTTCTGTGTAAAATCAGATTCATGAACTACTTTGATTTACACAGAAATTAGTTCTGCTGGTGATTTATGAATCATGCTTCATGCACAGATGTTTTAATCTCACTGAACTCGTCACATTCAACAGGAAGTGCTTCACAGAGATAAACCTGACATTCCCTCACACACAAACACATTGAGATATCACACTCTCTCTGTTATGATAAGACAGACGCTTCAGACTCTTGTTCAGTTTATTAACACTCCAGTTTATCACACTTCACATGTTTTCAGTGTCACTCCACTTTCTGCCATATCCATATTTAAATTCAACACACTTTCTTTGCAAAGTGTTGGTAATACTGACTACCATGCTATCAACAAAATACACTGCCAAATAGATAGATAAATTACAAAAAACATTACAAAATAGACATGCTACAAAAACGTTTAAAAAAAAAAAAAGAATAAAAATAAATCATTTCCAACATGTCCAAAAATAAAACATTTACAATAAAAACATGTCCAAAAAGGTGTGCAAAAAAAAAAAGAAAAAGTAAACTAATAATAATAAAATTCTTTTTTACAAAAAAAAAAAGTTCAAAAAATTAAAATATATAATTTGCAAAAAAAGTGGCTAAATATAAAAATTAAATACATTCCAACAAAAATTTGTCAAAAATAAAAATGCTGCCATTAAATCTTTTTTTAAAACATATTTAATCATATTTTTACACTTTTATTAATACCGACTAATCAATTTTCCAGTGTGAACTTCACTGAGTAAAAGGTGCGCATGGGTTCAGAGTTTAACTATGAAACTGAAGTGGTGTAAAACAGCTGCTGCCGTCTCAAACTCTCCACGGCACTGAAAAAACCCTCTGCTCTTTCCAGATGTAAATCATGAAAAGCTTTTTCCTTCTATTTTTCCATTCTGGCAGCGAGAGCCCTTCACAGCCAAAAAAACTTCAGGCCTCCATTTCTTCCTCCCTCCCTCCCTCCCTCTTTCTCTCTCTCTTTCTACACACCGACTCCTAATGGCTTCCATCTCTGGTTGGGTTTAGCTGCTAATTCAGCAGAAATAATGGGCCAGGGGAAAACAAAAGCTCAGGCAGTTTAATGCGTGAACATGTGCTGCAGAGCTGCTCATAAATTAGCATCACCTCCTGAACCCCTGGAAGCCCCGAGGACTCTCGTTCTCCTTCAAACCAACATCTAGGAGTTGGAGTCTCTTACAAGACGATCACCTCATTCCACTTTTTATGAATGCGATGCAACCGAAGTGAACGAGAATGAATGCAATTATAAGTTGCATGAAGAGAAAAGTGTGAAAGCGTTAGAAAGTGTTTAATTACAATGTGTTTGTTCTTCATGAATAAGATAACATATGCAAATGAAGTCCAAATAAAGTCCTGTGAGCCCCTACTGACAGAACAACAAGACACCAATTCATGTGCTAAAAGCTTCCTGCTGGATTCACTTCTTAAAGCTAAAAATCTGTCTGCACTTACAAAAAAAGGTAGTAAATTTCGCAAACAATTACAAAGAAATGGCTCCAATAACCTTGAGTTTACTGTTTTGACATAACACATATTTATTAATTTAAGCAAATTATTAAATTTGATTTATTGTATTTTTTTGGGAGTTTTTGTTGGAAACTATTTATTAACATTTTTGTGTTCTCATTATTTGTTGCTCAAAATATGGTTTAATTTCTCTTTCTCTAAATAATTTGTCTATTTTCACCACAGGCCATACGAATATATTAGGAATTTAAATTCCAAATAAATTTTACAAACAACTACAAAGAAATGCCAAATAACAAATTAATGAAGCATGACATGTTGAAGTAGAAAAACTGCAATAATCTTAATTTACAACTTTTTGAGTGTTTAAACATAACTGCCACTGATTGTAGTAAATAAATCAACTTGTTCTCATTATATGTTGATCAAAATATGATTTCATTTCTCTTATTATAGGACTTTGTATGTTTTAAAATACAGAACATGAGAAAATATTTGGAATTTCAAAATCGTGGTTTTGTTTAGATTTGGGGCCTTTAAACTGAACACACACACAAAAAGCAAAATCAATCACACTAACTCAACACTGAGTGTTTTGTACCACTGTCACTGTGCAGACGAAGAAAGTTTATATTTACACATTCACTCGTGTTTGTTTTAGTTGTTTTTCTGTACAAACCCATTTGTAGTCATTTATAAACCGCACCCACTGTTATGTTTTTTCTACGCTGTATGTTTTTTCCTCATATTTAGCTGCAGCTGAAACTTTGAAAGCGAATGTTTTGATGGTGTTCCAGTAAGAGACACACAAAGGATCTGAGGTAAAATACTTACAGACGCGTGATCCGCGCGGGCAGCCGCTCCGCGATCCTGCCGTGTTTTAATCCACTACAGTCCGCTAAAGATCCCGTACACGAGCACCCAGACGGACACGGCTCCGGTTCCGAGCGATCCGAGCCTCCGTGAATCGCTTTAAATCCCGTAACGTGAAACACGAGCAGCACGAAGCTCACAGCGCGAGCGGGCTGCGGCATTTTCACCCACAGACAAAAACTAATAAAAAAGTTAACGAAATCGATCCGTAAAAGTTTTAATTCCGCTCGAATGTGGGAAAGGACAAAGTTCTTGGCGGGTCCGCGTCAACTGAATCTCCTTTTCGCGTTTAATATCATGGGTAAACGTGCAGATATCAGCGCCTCAGCACCCACTCCATCTCTGAGAAACTTTTTTCCACCGCGCTGGAATCAGAGCAGCATTCCGCGGCGCGCGCTCCCGTGGGCGGAGACACCCGACGATTGCCGAAGGCCACAGCGAGAGGGATTCTGGGTACTGTAGTGCAGAGACAGATTGCGCGTTCAAAATCTGTAGACTATTTTCGCATTTTATAGGCATAACTTATTTTTTCGACTACAACTATATTGTATTAGCAATCTGTCATTAAAGAGTGAATGTGAAAAAATGTAAATGCTTTAGTGCTGTCAAATGATTAATCGCGATTAATCAAAATAAAAGTTTTTGTTTACATAATGTATGTGACCCTGGACCACAAAACCAGTCATAAGGGTCAATTTTCTTAAACTGAGATGTAATCATAATCCGAAAGCCGAATAAATAAACTTTCCATTGATGTATGGTTTGTTAGAATAGGACAATATTTGGCTGAGATACAACTTTTTGAAAATCTGTAATCTGAGGGTGCAAAAAAATCTAAATACTGAGAAAATCACCTTTAAAGTTGTCCAAATGAAGTTCTTAGCAATGCATATTACTAATCAAAAATTAAGTTAGGATATATTTACGGTAGGAAATTTACAAGATATATTTATGGAACGTGATCTGTACTTAATATCCTAATGATTTTTGGCATAATAGAAAAATCTTTGTTGTTGTCTATTGCTACAAATATCCCCGTGGTACTTATGACTGTTTTTGTGTCCAGGGTCACATATGTAAATACGCACACATACAGTATATATTTAAAAAAATATTTTCATGTGAATATTTATATTCATGTAATTGATTAAATATATAAACGTAACATATTTTTTTGAATAAATACATAACGTAAAAAAAACTTTTTGGACACGATTAACTGCTATTAAAACATAACTGAAAAAAAAAAATTAAATAAATAAATGATGTGTATTTTGAGTGTCTAAAAACTAAAAACTATGCATTTTTTCTTTTTCCTTTTTTTTATATATCTCTTCCATTGCATCATGAGGGTTAATATCTATTAAATTCAGCCCTGGCTTACATTAAAACACTTGAACTTAAAACAGACTTTATGTTTTATAGCTCTGGCTTTTAAAACGTGAATTAAGCCAGTAATTGCTGGATTAACAACTACATTAATGGTTACAAATGAAACACACACTGAGTGCCATTGAGTTTGCATCAGTTTGTGAGGCTCGTTTGTGAAACAAAGGGCTGATTTCTCCTCTATTAGCATACAGAAGAGGCTGATGATGAGTGTATTGTGTGTCTGCTGTTATCTGCTCCTCTATTATGAGCTGTGAATGAGCTCAATCCTCACAGTGATGCTTCATTTCCTAAACCCATCAACTGGGGATGTCTTCATTAAACCCTATTCCACATTAGTTTAAGTTTATCCAAACAAAACTGATCCTAAATTCACACTTTCTAGAAATGAGCTTGGCTATTATAAGTAGGTTAGTGGCTGGAGTGAATATTTGATTGTCCTATATAATCAGCAGGACAAGCACAGGGAAATCAATTCTTATTAAGTAAATCGCATTTGTTGTAATTGCTAAACATGATTATGGCCACAAGCAAATTGACAAAACTCTGCAAGAGATCAAAGTTCTTGTTGCGCTGTGTTATCAAATGCAAAACTGATTAAGCATTGATTTAATAATGCAGATTAAACATCTCTGCTGTCCCGATTCTTTCAGCGATGCGGTTTGAGTTTGTGCTTGCTCTGATGAAGACTTGAGGAGCTTTCATGTGAAGTTTCTCAGGATCGACATGCTGAAACAATCAGTGAATGAGATGCAGAGACACACCTGAGAGCGCCAGTGTTGATTGATTACGTCTCCAGAGGCCCGAGGGAGGGAAAAGAGACAGAGAAAGCGTGTTTGTGTGGTGAGTTTTGCCTTTGAAAAGATCTTTTGCACATGCACATGAACTCAATAAAAAGTTATGCTTACAGCAGTGATTCGTTGCAGACTAGTTATGTTCCACTGTAAATATGACTCTCCGTTTTCTTTTTGTGTGTCAATGTGTGTAATATGATGTGTTTCTGGTTTGCAACTTGCACATGTGCAACACTCAAAAATGGTTTTAATTGTATAACTACTGAGAAGTCTGAATCAAACCCCTTAAGTCAGGTCCTGAAGCGCGAGTCTCGGGTCTGGCGTTCAGCGAGGTGTGGCCAGGTGCCAGTCATTATACTTAGAATAGCAACAGAGAAAAAAAGTGTCTTCCCAGCATGCACCGCTCTGATGGCTCGTCTCAGCCAGTACAAACACGAGCGCAGGGCTGGTTTGCAGGAACGGATCGTGTGTTTTACAGGTGACAGACTCTGTTTACGCTCAAACACCGCAGCGAACCTGTGGAAGAAGAGGCGATTCTGCTGCAGGCATTCCTGCCGACTGCGCAGCTGCAGGCATCTCCACCGCGGTCTGTGGAGGAACCAGGAATGCTGGGAATTTTGGAGCTTTAGTAATAATACTATCACTATTTCTCAAGTCATTAACCCTACTATAAGGTCTCTAAATGATCAAACTTTGCTGCCACTCACAATCTGCTTAATCCCTTTAAATGAGTCTTTTTCATCAAGTAAAAAAAAATCCATGTCTTTTTGCTGAAAATCAAGCTGTTTTTTCTCTATATCAGACTATGAGCCATAAAGGCCTGATTGATCAAATATGATACTTAATAAAAAGCACTATTTTGTCTAAAGGTTTAATACACTCTTCCATCTCCGCAGGTCACATTAACACAAACTCAGTCGTGAAGCGTGTAGCTGTCGCTGAACATCTGTCTCATGGTTTTGACGTGTTTCGATGTGTGGCCGACGCTCGTAACAGCTCGAGAGCCGAACACAGAACCGCTCTGTGAGTCTGAGCGCCGCTCATAAAGAGAGCAGTGTACGACACACGCCGCTTATAATTAATGAAATTACACACTGAATCATTGAGTTTGTCCTCAGGGCCGCGAGCCAGACCAGTCCATCTGTGTGCACAAAACCAGGTTTCTTAAACAGGTCTAGTTTACACAAACACACTTCCCAGAGGAATTCACAGAGTCTCAGATGTTTCTCCTTGTCATTCAGCTGGAGAAATGAACATGAGAGACACATTTCAGTTGAGGTCTCTGACTTTTAACTGTAGATTTAAGCTAAAACTATAAAGACATAAAAACTACTAAAACTTTAATTACAATGAAAATGTATTTCATTTTATCATATATTTCACTAAACAAGAACGCACTAGTGGACTTGCATGGCTAAACTAGGCTGTCAAGCATGGATTGGAGCAGAAACTATTGACTGCATCTGAAATGTAATGATCATGTTCACTAGAGCAGCTCAACAAAATAAAAGCAAAATAAAGCCTCATCTGCAGCTCAGATATCAGATATGAAACGGGACGATCCGTTTGTCCCTCAGCGGGATGTCTGGTGTGAAAGACGCTGTAAAAACAGAGGCGTAAGCGAGCAGATGCTCGACAGAGCCATCCATCTTCGATTGCAGCTCCAGAGGAGAAACACAGAGAATGGAAATGACAGAAGTGAAGCCAAAGAGCCCCGTCCAGCAGTATTAAACCAGGCCTTCATGAGCTGAGCGCTCAACGACTAAAGCAGCTGTGCAGATTCGGCTGAGAAAGGCTCATCTCCGTCCTGCTGTAAGACCGCAGATGGCCTGCAGTGGACGGACGAACACAAACGTGTGTGGAAACCATTAAAAAACATGAGCTCATTTACATTGAACAACAACATCTGATCACTGACTCACTGGAATGAATCATTCTGCTGATTGAAGCCACAGTGTATTATTGTCATGGTTCATGAATCAAATATCAGTTGCACACTTTAGATGAATCATCCTGCATGTTGATTCTGCATGTAACTGGAATAACTAAAAGATGTTGATTAGATAAACTCAGAAGCCCATCAGCTTTTCAGGAGGTTTTGAAGTGCACACACACTATAAATGTAGCAGAGCATTCTGGGAGATTCAGAGAGTCAACAGTGAATCTCCAGACTGACGCCGCACATGTCAGAGTCTGGCTGCTGCTGCTGATTGTTCCTGGATCCATCGACATACACATGATCCAGTACATATAAGAGATTTTACACCGTTTCAAAACAGATGGGGTTTTCACAGCGATGACAGAAAAACCATTCTGGGTCCCGAAATACCAAAATATCAATACAGAGTGCAATCATATTTTTGACTATTAAAAAAATCAATGCATAAAAGTAACAAAGAACAATAATGTTCTGCACACAAATAGCAGTTATGCAACAAACCAAAACTGCACATTGCATTGTGGTGTAGAGTATTCCACGCAGAATCATTTTTTTTGTATACTACATGTTTTAGCACGTGTAATTTAATATTCAATATAGCACAGCAGTCATTTATAAACCATTAAAGACAGACCTGCTGTGAACCCAGGGCTTGTTAACTCAGCATTTGTGTTTGCTGAACACATCTGTTCGCATTATTCCGACTTAAAAAATTGTGTTTAACAGCGGAATTTATGATGGAGAAACTACATTACCCATGATGCTGCGCTGAAAATTCCACTAATCAGTGAGTTGAGCTCTTTAGCTCCGCCCACACGAGTAAGCACCTGCTCTCAAAATACTTAAATAGTTGTATATATTTTGGAAGGATGTGGAATTCTATATTAATAGAAAGATAGAATGTATGATAGAAATTTGGATATTTGATGTGCTGTTTTATACAGAAAATTAACATTTGAATTGTAAGGAACAACACATTAAACTATTGTTTATTTTGTTAGGAAAATACCATATACATAAGAAAAAGTGGGCTCAGTGTAGACCCATTTTTTCCCATTTTATTAATGACTTTACACTGTATGTAAATCTTCTGGAGCAATCAAAAAACAGTAAGGCACTGAAAACATGTAATGCTCTGAAAGCATTGAATTTTATGTAATTTCCATTTTTTCTCTTTTCTTTTCTCTCGCAGCTATTGTAATTTGACATGAATATGTAATACCTCATGTTCTCATGGCATTGGAAATTTAACAACAACAAAAAAATCTTAGTATATATTTTACAAAAAAATTGAAATGTTATTTCTGTAACAACTTTAAATGAATAGTTTTATATTTTACTATCGTTTTACCATTCGATTATGTCTTTCGCAGTGCCTCACGGGATTGTAGTCTTTTCCCCTTCATTAAAGCAGTTATATGTCTTTCTGTTCGATTTTCAATACTTTTTTGCTTCAAATCAGAGTTTGCAATGTTGTGATTCTCCTCAAAGCTGGTTGGTTTTGTTTATGACTTATAACACTTTAAAAAAGACTATTTTAAAATCCTATGGGAAGAATAAATGTAAAAAAGTTTGGATCTGGTTGAAAAAGCTCAATGACGCCACCTGGAGGCAGTGACAATATTCAACACCAGAATTATAAAAACAAAAATACGTATCTCATGATTTAACAGTGGAGAGGATATGAATATATCCTAATATAAAATATGATATTAAGATATTCTAAACATCAACATCACGATTTTCTGTAAAGCTGCATGTGAAAAATATAAATAATTTTGATTTGATTTGAATATTGATAAAAACATCGAGGCCAACAGATCCGAACAGGATTCTGTGTCAGATATAGAGAACAACCTGTTCTAAAACCTTTAACTCATTCTCAGGTAAACAGATCCTGGAATTTTGTGTACCTATTAAGTTTTGGTTTGCCATTAGTGGTGAATATTTGAACATATAGTCCATAACTTCATATTTATGCTGCAGTGTTTGTTTGGATGTATAATTTTCAAGATCCAACCGCAGTCCTTGATTTTCATCACAGCAACTAATAAAAAATGCACGTTTAAGAACGTTTAGATAACGTTCCATTAAGCTATGCAAATTAAAACACTGATGCTTTAAACTTTATTAGAACTTTATTAGAACGTTCTGCAATAAATAATAACATTTCAAAAACGTTACAGAAAAAAAACGTTTATAAATGATGCATAAATAACGTTTTTGTGCTAATATTTTGAGCACATTATTAAAAACCAAATAACTTTGAACGGGCGTTCTATTATCATTGCTCGATGAACGTTTGTTCATAACTTTAAGACTTTTATTCTTGGGTTACCTTCAATGCACAATTATGCTAAAAAATAACAAATAAACCACACTCCCTTAGACAGCCATCAGCTAACATCATTCATCTGTTGAACACTGCTGAGAAAACGTACCAAATGAAACACAAATAATATTAAAACACACAGATGAAGTTTAATCTAGTGACACACCGCCCTCACGTGGTTGCAAACTAATAACCGAATTGACTAAAGGCAAAAAAATGTTCATCTTTAGTAATGGCAACATCGGATCATTTTACTGATCCGATTATTTAATTTAATTTGAGCAGAGTAGAATCAATATATCGTTTTCAAATGTCAAAAACCCTATTATGAATATGAAATTCAATGCAGCCAAATCTAATTTATGATGAACAGAAACGATTAGTTGGCCTCTCGAGTACCGAGTCATTTTGTTCATTTGCCACGTGACTGAAGCAAATCGTTTATGAACGACTTATATTTCTTATATTTATGCATTAAGATTTTTTTAAACGTTGTCTAACGTTTTTGGATACCCCCCCGTCTTGTGTTGTAAATCTGCACCATAAAAAAAAAAGCTTTTTTCTCTCATCTTTATTGTCTTACACCCTTGGGATCCAATGTCATTATTTGGCAGATGAACGTGTTTACGACAAAAGCACATGTGAGAGAAATGTGTTTCTCCCTGCTGATTGTTTTAGTACAGAAAAGAGTTTTAGAAGAGGCGGATTCCAGTCGCGCTCCGGGGCCGAGTTTTTATGTGACTGGAATAACAAACAAGAGTTGAGCTCGTACAGCTCCCGTACAGGATAAATATTACGCTTTGACGACGTTGCAGACGGTTAGCTTCCCGGATATGAACCTTATTGATATTCATAGCGAGCGACACGCCCGCTTCTTAGCCAATCGGAGAGCGTCCACTGGCTGCGCGTGACGCCGCGTCATTAATATTCATGAGCCAAGCCTCCGCCATAACGGAGCTCGTAATAACCGCGCCCGCCGGCGAAGCGCGCGTGACGTCACCGCCGCCGTCCGCAGAGCGACTGATTCAAACGCGCGCGTGGAGCGTCTTTCCGCAGCAGCGGCTGAAGGTCAGAGAGACAGACGGCACTGATAACCGGACCTGAAGGTAAACAGCCTTTTTAGATTATAACGGTATCACGATAGTGATGATAATGATGGTGTGTTTGTGCTGCTGGGACGGTCCCGTTATAGCACGGGAATGTCAACATTCTGCTGTCAGATGATGCTGTGCATCATGTGCGGATGCTGTAGATTTAGATACTCGCAGTTAATGCTGCAGAACACAATAACGTGATAAATGTCAGTGAATGTTTACTGGTTGCATCCGGTCTGAATCCGCATCAGCCTGCGGCCGGTGCTCCGTCCCAGCAATCCGTGGGCCAAAACACAGAACAGAACCGCAGAGAGTCCCGCTTCTATATTTATCCGGGCTTTGATGCTGTAAGCGGGTTTGGCTGATCTGGGTCACTTCAGCTCGTGGACTTGCATTATCACGGCGGGTCATGTGACGGTGCCTCTGTCTGTCTGATGAGCTTCAACACGACATGCGCGTTCATCATCTTCACTGACAGATTACAGGATACAGCAATATAATATTATGTGATCTGCATGAAGGATGCGTCTGACTCACGTCTGTTTGACTGTAATTACCCAGCTAACGTTCTCACAACATTTTAAAAGCTATATGCGACCCTGGACCACAAAACCAGTCATAAGGGTAAATTTTTCCAAATTGAGATTTATACACCATCTGAAAGCTGAATAAATAAGCTTTCCATTGATGTGTGGTTTACTATGATAGAACAATATTTGGCCAAGATGCTCTATTTGAAAATCTGGAATCTGAGGATGCAAAAAAATCAACATATTGAGAAAATCACCTTTAAAGTTGTCCAAATTAAGTACTTAACATTGCATATTACTAATCAAAAATTAAGTGTATATATATATTTACAGTAGGAATTTAAAAAAATATCTTCATGGAACGATTTTTGGCATAAAACAAAAATCAGTAATTTTGACCCATATGTTTGATATATGTGACCCTGGAGCACAAAACCAGTCATAAGTAGCAGGGGTATATTTGTAGCAATAGCCAACAATACACTGTATGGGTCAAAGTTATTGATTTTTCTTTTATGCCAAAAATCAGTAGAATATTAAGTAAAGATCATGTTCTGTAAATATATCAAAAGTAATTTTTGATTGGTAATATGCATTTCTAAGAACTTAATTTGGACAACTTTAAAGGCGATTTTCTCAATTTTTTTGCACCCTCAGATTACAGAGCAAACCATATATCAATGCAAAACTTATCTATCCAGCTTTCAGATGGTGTATAAATCTCAATTTTAAAAATTTGACCTTTATGACTGGTTTTGTGGTCCAGGGTCACATATAAGAATGTTACGACAAAACATTCTTGAAGTAATGTTTATGGGACGTTCTTATTATTATGTGACCCTGGACCACAAAACCAGTCATAAAGGTCAAATTTGTAAAATTGAGATTTATACACCATCTGAAAGCTGAATAAATAAGCTTTCCATTGATGTATGGTTTGTTAGGATAGAACAATATGTGAGCCTGGACCACAAAACCAGTCATAAGGGTCAACTGATAGAAATTTAGAAATTGGGATTTATATAATGTAAGGTTTGTTAGGACAGGACAATATTTAGATGCAGCTATTTGAAAATCTCAAATGTGAGGGTGCAAAAAAATCCAAATATTGAGAAAATCACCTTTAAAGTTGTCCAAATGAAGTTCTTAGCAATGCGTATTACTAATCAGAATTTACAAAATATCTTCATGAAACATGATCTTTACTTAACATCCCCATGGTTTTTGGCTTAAAAGAAAAATCGAAAATTTTGATGCATACAATGTATTTTTGGCTATTGCGACAAATATACCTGTGCCACTTAAGACTTTTATTAAGGTTTTGTGGTCCAGGGTCACATATTTGATATACGTTCTTATAACGTTGAGAGAAAACGTCCTTATGATGTTATTTGTACTTGAACATTCTTGGAAACGTTTTTGTAACCTTTAAATAACGTTCTAATCATGTGGACGTTTTAAAAACAATGTTTCCACATTGGCTTCCAAACTAACAGGAAACATTGTCAGAGGGTTTACAAACAAACGTTCCTCCAGTAACATTAATAATAAAGCACTCAGTTATCTGTTCTTTCAAAATGTTTTCACAACGTTAGCACAAAAACATGAATACATTGTTTCACTGAAATTTTCTAGTAACGTTTTTTAAATGTAACATTCCAATAACACGAAATGATCAAATGTAATGTTCCTTTATATTTTTAGAACATTAAAGAAAAAAGAGAAGATTCAGAAATAACATTTTCATAACTCCACGGGGATGTTCTTATGGCGTGTTTTTGTTCGCTGGGTACATGTTGGATATTAGCAGACATAAACACACTGAGCATGTGCGTCTCAATCCACCCTAAAACTCACACTAAAACTTGTGAAGTTCAAACATCACGCTGGGCATTAACGGAGACGCCCATCCTCAATGTTTCTGGGCTGCACGTGGTCAAACACAAGGTTTCGCTAAGCAGAAACGAGCATGCATGCTTTCACACACGCTTTCAGGTGAGTTTGACATTCAGCCGCTCTCATCTAGAGAATTAATGCTTGCTTTAGTTTATGGAACGGTACGCTGTTATTTTTTCCATGAGGTAAGTCGTGACAAACGTCTCAGATGATACCACACCGACATCACACTATTATTAGTCTGCAGCTGACTGATCCGGTACATGCTCAAAACATGGTCATAAGAGAATATATAACAGCTATTAGTATGTTTTTCTCACTTTAAACATGAATGAATGCAGTTTTTTGCAGCAAATGTGGGTCATTTAGGACTAGTAGGTGAAAGGTCACGATAATGACCGAGAGTGATTATGACAGGAATAATTGACCCAGTAAACCTTAAATTGTGAATAATCAGAAAAATCTAATTTTTTAAATGATTGATTCTTTAAATGGACTAATTATAAAAATGATGGCTCATAGTCTGTTATAATGAGAACATAGAAGGAAAAAAAAATGGAAATATGACTAAAGTTATTCTTACGTTAACCTGATCTAAAAAGATCTGACAGCAAAAAGACCAGCTGAAGGTGGAGGAGTCTTTACTTGATAAAAAAACTCTAAACTATCAATCACACAGAAGGCATGGAGTAGATTGAGTGTGACAGCAAAGTTACGATAATGTTTCATGTATTAGACATGATACAGTATCTTCATAGGCTTTTACTAGAAGAAAATCTCTTTTAATGTGAGTTATTGTCCAGACTATCAGTTTCCAGTGGCGTCTCCTTTCTTTTGTGTACGTGTACATTATGTACATTTCTGTTCTGATATCTCAGATGTTTCTGAAGTTAAATATCAACAGAGGTGGAGACGTGGCGGACGTCCGCATGGTTAGTGGCCTCCCGCGGCGCTCACTTTCTCTCTCCCTTATGCTATTGTTTCTTTAAAGTCTCTTTCTTTGGGTGGGAAACTCAAGATCTTGTTTTTGAACTTAAGGTTTCTTGGCCTTCAAACACACAGACCTTCAAAGTGACCTTAGGATCAGTCAGCAGGTATTTCCTCTAATTCAGACCTGCTTTAAACAGCGTACGTTCAGCTGATGATCAACGCAACAATGAATAAATATTTTTGAAGATCAGAAGGGTCTCACGCTGATGTAATCTACTCCTCACGAGTTTGTTGAATTTAGTTCACAGCTGGAGATCGGATGCTGTTTGTGGGTTCAACCTTTAGCCTACACTGAAAAAAAAAAAGAAGGTCTAAAAACCCATTTCATTTAGAAATTTATATTAAAGTTATAACACATTGAATTAAATGTGAAATTTTAAAGTAGAACTGAAATGGTATTTCATATTTATATATATATATATACACATTTTTTTTTTTACATTTCTCATTTTAATTTTAACTTGATGTAATAAATATTTAATCAAAACTATATAGAGATATAAAACAAAAACTACTGAAAATGCCAAAAAATTACTAAAACTTTAAAAAAAATAAAAATGAAAACGGAAAATATAAAAGCTGATCTAAAATATTAATAAAAACTATAATATTGTACTAGAATAACATTGCTAGCTGGGTCGCACTATTAAGGGTTAATAGCAGTGAAGTGAAGAAACACTGCAGCATTTGAGACGTGATCCGGACTGACTGAATTCTGGGAGTTTTCCAGCGGTTTTGCGTGACTCTGAATGTCCTCGGCACAGTCTGTGAGTTTGGAAATGTCAAACCGGGACAGACTGAGACCTTGAAAACAGCTTGAGACACACAATAGATTGGCTGCGTCAGGTCTGTTTTATGTGTAAAGTGATTTTTGCAGTGCATGAAATATGACTGTGTCTGAATAGTGCTTTAGACAGCACAGAAGAACTCCCTGAGATCACATGTGTTCATCTGAAATTGTTCAGCAGTAATGGAGACGTGATGTGAACTGTAAAGAAATCATGGCCTAAAGAGGAGGAAGGCCATCTCATTAAATATTCATGAGGCAGCGCTCGCCGCTTCAAACCGCATTGCGACCTTGAAGCTGAAGGAAAATGCAGACCTCAAACCTCTCATAACGTCTCATTGCGTCTCATTTAGTGAGCTCGAGTCTCCAGGTGTCAGGTAACAGTGTCACCTGAGTCTCTGCCGTCAGCCAATCACATCGCTGCATTAGTAGTGTACTCGCCTCAGCTTCTCTTTTTAAACAAGACTAAACAAAATCTTAATTCTGATTTTTTTTCATCAGAATTCAGACATTAAATTGTGCATTTTCTCGCAATTCTTAAATTTTCCTTGGAATTTTACGTTTAAATATCACAATTCTATTTTTTTTTTGGAATTCTGACTTTAAATCTCACAATTCAGATTTTTTTTCTTGGAATTCTGAGTTTAAATTTTCAAATTCTGATTTTTTTCTTGAAATTCTGACTTTAAATCTCGTAATTCTGACATTTTCTGAGTTAAAATCTCACAATTCTGATTTTTTTTCCCCTCTGAATTCAGACTTTTTTCTTGGAATTCTGAGTTTAAATTTTGCAATTCTCATTTTTTTTCTCTGAATTCTGAGATTAAATCTCACAAGTCTGTTTTTTCTGGGAATTCTGATTTTAAAATTGTGTTATTAACAAAGTTGTTAATTGTGACCTTTTAACCCACAATTCTGACTTTTTTGTTTCAGTTGTGAGTTTTCTTATCTCACAATTGTCATTTCATTTTGCAAGAAAAAAGTTGGAATTGTCTGATAAAAGTCACAGTTATATTTAGTTTTTATCCCACGGCAGAAATGGGCTTCCACACTTTACGGTAGGTAGTTTTGTTTTCGACACGTTTGCTGTAGTCACAACGTGAATAATGTCACATAGCAGCATGCTGAAACTGAAGTAAAATAATTGATGTCAGCATGCAGTGATATCGGTTACAATAACTTTGCAGGAAGGTTATTTGGATTTGAAGAGCACAGCTAAAAACAAAAGCTTATCTAACACAAGGCTTTAGTTCAGGGGTGTTAACATCACATGAGCACTGTGTGTGTGTGTGTGTGCGTGTGTGAGTGTGTGTTTCTGACACGTTTGGAGTCAGAACTGAAATACCACAAGATAAGAATCACTCCAGTTTTGTTTGGTTTGTAAACAACGACTTAGTTACGTCCGTAGCCCCGCCCACGTTTCCATGAACTCAAGCAGCAGTAGGCGGATCCCGAAGAGAACCGGAGGCGGGGCTTTATTAGTCAGTGACTGACAGATGTAAACACTGTTGCCATGGTGAGCACTTGTGTTGTCTCAGTGACCCTGAATGGCCTTTGATCTCCTAAATCTCACACACACTGTGTGATCTGGATGTGAAGGTGAAGATCTCAACAGAATCAGCAGCGGCAGGAGAGTGTGAGAGATTTAGGTGAGTCCAGGTTTAGTCACTGGTTGTGTGTAAATGAAATGATGAAATACATGAAAGGAAAAGCAGACCAATCACAATTTAATATGCAAATAAATGCCAAAAGTGGATTATTAAGACACTGCACAACTTAGACTAAAATTATAAATTTTTATGGGAGCTTGTTTCTGCCATGGGTTTAAAAAAACATAAAAAGGTCATTAAGATTTCTGTTGCAATTCCGAGTTTACATTTTGCAACCACCATGAAATAAAAAATAAAATAGGTAATTGTGACTTTTTAGCTCACTATTTAGATTTTTTTCTTGCAATTGCAATTTGGACTTTTTTCTCAAATTCGGTATTTACATCTGACTATGTTTGTGTATATGCATGCCTGTGAAATGTGCCATACAAACAAACGTCCATTTTCGTGCGGCTGTTTCTGTATTATTTGCTATGGAGCAAAACCAAAGGCGTTTTATGCACTTATTTTGGCTCCTGAACTCTCTTTATCTCTGTTTGGTGTTAATTAGCACTCATTTCCAGGCTGCTTCCACCCAGAGCTGCTATATCTGCTCTCTCTATCTGCCCACCAGAGACTAAAAACAGAATCCAGTGTCATTTCCACAGAATTACACTAAAAACCACCTGTTTCCAGACAGGTTTCCTAAACACTCCCTCTGGCCTCTCGTTGGTCAGTTGAACAGATAGTCCCGCCCCACACTCACATCATTGGTTGAATGTGACAGCTGTACATCTCGGACTAATGGCGTGTTCCGGTCTCCGTCTGTCCTGCAGTGATATCCAGGGTGCACGATGCCTCCTCCTGTCGGACCGCCAGCCGTTCCGCCTCCAGACGGTGGGTGGGGCTGGGCTGTGGTGGGCGGGGCTTTCATCTCCATCGGATTCTCTTACGCCTTCCCGAAGGCCACGACGGTGTTCTTTAAAGACATCCAGAGGATCTTCGACGCCTCGTACAGTCAGGTGGCCTGGATCTCCTCCATCATGTTGGCCGTCATGTACGCTGGAGGTAAAACATTTCGAAAGAGTTTGTTACAATGTTACAAAAGATTTCTATTTCAAATAAATGCTGTTCCTTTGAACTTTCTATTCATCTGTGAATCTTGAAAAATAAAATGTATCAGTTTCCACAAAAATATTAATGTTTTCAATATTGATCATAATCAGAAATGTTTCATGAGCGGATGGACACTGGGGTAATGATGCTGAAAATTCAGCTTTGATCACAAAAATAAATTACATTCTAACAGACATTTACACAGAAAACAGCTATTTTAGATTTTTTTACAGTTTACATAAAGGTTGTGTCATCACACTGTAGTTGATGTGAGCATGTCTGACAAACCACTTTCAATTCACATCAAATGAAATTCATTACTGGGTTAATTAAATTAACCCCTCCGTTTAACATTAAACACACGGCCAGAACAAACCACCCGGCGTCGCACGTCACGCAGCTCTCTACTAAATTAAATCAGCATGTCTTATCGTGAACAAGCATGAATATGCAGATCTGACCTTAGCATGCTAGAGAACACACACATTTAACACTGGAAATCATTAGTGAGAGTAAAAGTCCCATGATGCATCTGCATTATAAGGCTTGAAGTAAAACATTCCACCTCAGAGAATGTTGTTTCTCTCATCTTGCTCTCGGCTCAAGATCAATGACTCTAATCCACTTTACCCTCGAGACACACAAGTGTGTGTGTGTGTGTGTGTGTGGCCAGTGAACTTGAGCTGCATTATAGAGGACAGATATCAGTCATGTAACCCATACCACACACACACACAGAAATACTGCACTGTATCTGCATTTTTCAAGATTTTATTACTTTTATTCATCAAGGAGTGACAGTAAAGACATTTATAATGCTTTTTAACACTAATAAAAAAGCAGCACATCTGTTTTCATCATTGCTAATAATCAAAAATGTTTGCTGAGCAGCAAATCAGCATATCAGAATGATTTCTAAAGGATCATGTGACACTGAAGACTGGAGTAATGATGCTGAAAATTCAGCTGCGCATCACAGAAATAAATTACATTTTTACATGTACTCACATAGAAAGCAGGTGTTTTAAATTCTAATAATATTTCACATTTTTTACTGTGTTTATGATCAAATAAATGCAGCTTTTTTGTCTTCTTCCAGAAACATTAAAACATCTTACCAAACTGTAATGTTTGAACAGCTGTGTGACTTTCAACATAAGAACTGAAGCATGATCATTTGTTTATTAAACAGTCCGATATGAATATGATTGTGTTTATGTGCTTAACTCTGTGTTTGCACCTGCATGTGTCTGTATCAGGGTGAAAACAGCACACTTTCACTGTTTTCACTGAATCACACACACACACACTATTAGATCTATCCGTCTACAAAGCTTCTGTTCAGCTCTAAAGCGAGTGGGCCGTGACATTGTGTGTGCTTTCACGCTGAGGATCATGGGAAGGCTGTGTGACTGCATGTTAATGAGATCTGCCCTACAGCTCAGGAGCCCGAGACGCTTTAAGAAGCTAAATTAAGAGCCGATCTGACCTGATTTTAACTACAAACACACACCTGATGATCTACAACGCTCTCTTTAGACCTTCTTTCACAGAATGTCATCTTAAAAGATTATGATGCTAAAAAAACAACTACTGAAATAGTTGTTTATTATTTACTCCTTAGAATAGAATCAGTTTCACGCACACTTTCCTCTTCATGTGACTTCATTCTTTGTTAACTAGGATGTGTAATCTATTAGCAGTGGAGTGTCTGCATTGATGCAGGGTTATTACAGTTAACAAAAACAAAAAACAAAAAAAGAATTACATACAAAAAAATATATTTTTTAAAAATTTAACTTTTTGATTTGTAGTTTGTTAGTTTTATATTATAAAACAACTAAAACTGAAATATTAATTAATAAAAACTAAATAGATGTTTAAAAAAAACAAAAAATGACAAAACACAAAATTACTAAAACAAAGTGTTTTATTTTATTTCAGTTTAAAAAAAGTTAACTAAAATGTTTTTTATGATTTTAGTTAATGTAATACCCTGGTTGATTAGTATTGAGCTGAGTATGTTGCTGTTTTGGGTTTGTGTTTCAGGTCCCATCAGCAGTATTCTGGTGAACACGTACGGCTGCCGTCCCATCATGATCTTGGGCGGCTTTCTGTGCGCCATCGGCATGATCAGCGCCTCCTTCTGCAACAACGTCGTGCAGCTCTACATCTGCATCGGCGTCATCGGAGGTCAGTATGACGAGAAATATATATTTAACTGCATCAATCTGACCCACATTCGGTTTCCAAACTGCTTGAAATGCGGGTTAAACTGTTATTTCTTCTTAAAATCTTGGGGTCATAAATGTGATGCACAGATGTGTTTGGTGACTCAAATTTACCCTAATTGTTTTCCATGCAATTTACCAAAAATTAACACTTTGAAAAACAGTCAGAAACAGAAAATCTTTATTTTAAGTTCTCAAAGACTAAAATATTAATATAACTTTAAGAGCCAAAGTTTTTTTTTTAATTTTTATTTTCTAAATCTACAACATGCTACAATTTAAGTTTTTATATAAAAACATGACCCTTTAGTGTTTTTGTTATACTAAAGAACTAAAGAAATACTAAAAAACTACTCGAATTAAAATTATTAAAACTGCAATAACAAATAAATCTGGTGCTCATCAGACCACCATTGACAGTTAATAAAACAAGATAAAATCTGAATATTAGATATAAAAATTCTACTTGAAAAAAAGTAGAAATACTGAAAATTATTCAAATTAAAGTGACTAAATTAAAACTGAAATAAACATTAAAGCTAAATATTTAAAAGAACAAAAAACCTATAAAAATTACAACAAGCACATCAGGGTTATTAAAGTGAACTAAAAATAAAATTAAAACCTTTTTTAGCTATTTGCCAAGGCGACGTCTCATTCTCATTAAGTTTAACTTGATATACTAAAATAGCTAAGATAGAATGAAATATAAAAAAATGAGTGAAAACTTAAAAAAAACATTTAATAAAAAAAAAATAAAACAATTCCTGTGCTCATCGCACAAAATTTTGAATTAGTGAAAATTACTCAAATTTAAATCATTAAAACAGTAACTTTTTTTTTTTTTTAACAATAATTTACTAAAATAGGAGTTCATAATTCCTAATATTTCTTAGTCGCTGACAAGCTAAAATAGAGGTATTATGTAAAAACGTGACTCTTTAGTGTTTTTTTGTAATGTTGATTTTTTTTTGCTGATTTATATCGAAACACATCGGGGTCAAAATGACATCCAACACAAATATATTATTTAGTCTCCAAAAGCTACAGTAGAAGTTTTACATTAAAAAAAACACCTATAGAGTTGATTTTTGTCTAATTGCATGGAAGACCATCAGGGTCAAAATGACCCACAAACACAAATCATGTACCGTTATTTTATTTTCAACACAATATAGAGTTCATAATTTCTCATATTTTTTATATTTTCTAATCTCCATCAAGATACAATAAAGGTTTTATGTAAAACATGACTATAGTGTTTATTTTGGCAAATTTCATGGAAACCAGTGTGGGTTAATTTGACACGAATGGATGAACGCACACATATTTTGACCCAACAGGAGGCTTACAAGCTCATTGGAGTCAGCCAGTATCCCACAATGCCATCTTGTTTCCTCTCACAGGCTTCGGTCTGGCCTTCAACCTGCAGCCGGCGCTCACGATGATCGGGAAGTACTTCTACAAGAAGCGTCCCATCGCTAACGGCTTCGCCATGGCCGGCAGTCCCGTGTTCCTCAGCACGCTGGCGCCGCTCAACCAGTATCTCATCAACGAGTACGGATGGAGGGGAAGCTTCCTGATCCTCGGCGGGCTCCTGCTCAACTGCTGCGTGGCCGGCGCGCTCATGAGGCCCCTGGTGGCCCCGCCGAACCCGGCCAAAGCGCTGGAGGAGAAACCGGCAGCGGTCAAGACGGAGAAGACCACGGCCTGGCAGACGGTCAACAAGTACCTGGACCTGTCGCTCTTCAAGCACCGCGGCTTCCTCATCTACCTGTCGGGAAACGTCATCATGTTCGTGGGATTCTTCGCGCCGATCGTCTTCCTGTCGCCGTACGCCAAAGACAACGGCGTGGACGAGTATCAGGCGGCCTTCCTGCTGTCCATCCTGGCTTTCGTGGACATGTTCGCTCGGCCGTCCATGGGTCTGCTGGCCAACTCGCGCTGGGTCCGGCCTCGCATCCAGTACTTCTTCAGCTTCGCCGTGCTGTATAACGGCGTGTGTCACCTGCTGTGTCCGCTGGCCGAGAGCTACAGGGGGATGGTGGTGTACGCCATCTTCTTCGGCTTCGCCTTCGGCATGGTGAGCGCCGTCCTGTTTGAGACGCTGATGGATCTGGTGGGAGCGCAGAGGTTCTCCAGCGCAGTGGGGCTCACCACCATCGTGGAGTGCTGTCCGGTGCTCATCGGGCCGCCGCTGGCAGGTAATAACACAACATAAAATACGACTATTAATATTAAATGAGAAGCAATCAAAAATTAGACATACTAAAAATTAAGAAAATTTATAACGAATAAAATATAAATATCTAGTGCTCATCAGCCGCCGCTGGCAGGTAATGGCGCAATTAATATTAAAACAACTTAAAAAAAAACACTTACATATACTGCAAATTACTACAATTGAAATGACTAAAAATAAAAACTGAAATAAAAATAAAAAACTCTTTTTTTAGGTAAATTTTTCATTTAATATTGATATTTTATTTTATATTACCTGCCAGTGGATTAAATAAAAATGTAAAAAAATAAATAAAACTTAAATAAAATAAAATAAAAAATAATAAAAACGTCTGTTACTCATCAGACCGCTGTTGGCAGATAATAAAACAAGATAAAATATTAATATAAATATAAATATTAAATTAAAAATTGAAAATTACTAAAATTAAAATAAATGTAAAAAAAAAAAAAAAAAAAAAAGTCCATTGCTCATTGGACAATAACTGGCAGGTGATAACATAAAAATATGAATATTACATAAAAGTGTAAACAAAAAATATAAATGATAAAAATTACTAAAATTAAAATTGAAATAAAAATACATGTTCGTTGCTCATCAGACCGCCGCTGACAGGTAATAAGATAAAATAAATTATCAATATTAAAAGAAAAATAAATGAAAATGTAAAAACTTAAAACTGAAATAAAAAAATAAATATCCAGTGCTCATCGGACCACTGCTAGCAGGGAATAAAATAAAATAAAATAAAATATGAATATTTGATGAAAAACTTAACCTAAAAACTAAAAAAAATAAAATAAAATTTTTAAAAATGCTGAAAATTATTGAGTGACTAAATTAAAATCTGAAATAAAATTTATAAATTAAAGCTAAATAATATTTAAAAGAACAAAAACTAATAGAAATTACAAAAGCACATCAAGGTTAACTGAAACTAAAACAATAAAACGTAATTTTTTGTTATTTTTAAATGTAAAAAATGTTTAAAATATTACTATATAACTACTAAACAAAAAATTAAAAATACTGAAAATTACTAAAAGGAAAAAAAATTGTAATGGTATCTTAATGATAGTAAAACAACACTAGGGCACATTACTAAATTACTAAAATGTACTGAAAATGTAAAAATAAAAGCTAAGTTAAAAAAATAAATAAATAAATAATACTACAATAAAATAACTTCACTACACTTACTATGACTTAAATTCGCTAAATGTCAGTGCTTCACATTTCTTTCATTGTCTTTTCCCTTTGTTCTGTGCTACATAATATTCCTTTCATACATGCACATATCTAATTGTGTCTGTAATCCTGTCAGATGCTGGATTAATTAACGCATGGCATTGATTTGCAGGGAAGTTAGTGGACATCACAAAGAACTACAAGTACATGTACCTGTGCTGCGGATCCGTGGTGGTCCTGTCCAGCATCTGGCTCTTCATCGGCAACTTCATCAACTACCGGCTGCTGGAGCGCGAGCGCAAACGAGAGGAGGTGTACAAACGCACCGACCGCGAGGAGCAGGAGCAGACGGAGACCCACGCGGAAGCGGACGGGGACGCGGACGCCGAAGCGGCGCAGCAGCTCTGCGAGGACAAAGACGGCGCCATGCAGCGCGAAACCAACATCTGAACGCCTATGCAATCGGTGCACTCTGAAGACACTGCCAAAGCCAACCGGTCACGTTTAGAGGCTTTATTAGACGGCCAAATCAGCAGAACTGTAGAGATAAACGCGCACTTTGATATAGACGGCCTTTATAGCTTGGTATGGGTCTTTTCTCGCGGCTCAGGTTCAGCAAACGTCTCTATCTGACGGCCAAACGCCAGGCGTCCAGCTCGTTCCAGTGCATTTTGGCGTCTGAATGTAAATCTGGGTGTGTTTGTGATGTTTTAGGGCCTTACGAATGCGTTCCTGACCAAAATCACTTCTGAAGATCAGTACCAAATCTAGAGCTTCAAGCAATATATGATTTCCACCAGACGTCCTCAGGGCAAACACTCGTTCAGTTCTGTTTTGGGGGTTATTTTTACACAGGGTATTTGAGTTTGACGTGACTCTGTGCTCAGTTCGAGAGTGACGCTGTCAACAACACTCTCCGACTCATGATGTATTGCCTTAAATACAAATGTAAGCATCTATTATTCTAACTGTGTATATATTACTCTATTTAATGTATTTGATGATGTACATTTACTAATCAGTTGGACAGAGGCTGAATAATTGAACAAATGTACTGTATGAAATGTATGAAAGCCTGTTTCTGCCATGAAATAAAAAATAAAAGAGCAATTGCAACATTTTAGCTCACAATTCTGAGTTTAATTCTCACAATTTTGAGTTTAAATCTCATAATTCTGAGTTCACATGTTTTAAGTTTATATTTTAAAATTCTGAGTTTAAATTTAACGATTTTTAATTGAAATCTCACAATTGTTTAAATCTCGCCATTTTAGTTTATTTCTCATAATCTCATAATTCTGCGTTTATATCAAAATTCTGGGTTTAAATATGACAATCTGAGTTTTATCTCATAATTCTGAGTTTAAATTTGACTTTATATTTTATAATTCAAATATATCTTTTATAGTTCAAATGTGACGATTTGAGTTTATATCTCAAAATTCTGACTTTAAATTTGACGATTTTGAATGTAAATCTCACAACTGAGTTTATATCTCATAATTCTGAGTTCATATTTGACAATTTGAGTTTATATTTCACAATTCTGAGTTTAAATCTGATGATTTGAGTTTATATCTCATAATTCTGATCTTAAATCTTGCAATTTTAGTTTATGTCTCATAATTCTGCGTTTATATCAAAATTCTGGGTTTAAATCTCCCAATTTGAGTTTTTTGTATCTCACAATTCTGAATTTAAATTTGACTATTTGAGTTTATATCTCAAAAATCTGAGTTCAAATCTTACTTAATTTTGAATTTAAATCTCACAACAACTCTCGCAATTTTAAGTTTGAAATTCTGAGGTTTTTTTTCTCAGAATTGAAAGGAAAAAAGTCAGAATTGTGTGGTTAAAAAGTCAAAATTACCTTTTTAAAAGTTTTATTCTGTGGCAGAAACAAGCATCAGCTGCATTACATTTATTTTCGTTAAAGCCCATGTTGTGTTTATATGAGACGTTTGTTCACTTTTTTAAGTCCATGAGCACCAGAGATATTATTAGCATCATTAAATTATTATCCTTACTGTAGTACAGATGAATTATAACGCTGGAATGAAGATGTTGCGCTATTTATAGCATGTAAATAACTAAAACCACTAATGATATTAGTTCATGTGATTGATGATTATGTTTTGTATCATATTTTGTAACATTTGTTGTCATGTTTGTCAGGAGACGCAGAAACTGCCACTGCAACACACTCTTCGTTCACATACATGCAGTTATGATTATGATTATTGTTATCAATTTTAATGACAATATTGTTTTTTTTTTAAATTGTCATGTTCAGAAAGTTAGCTAACAAATGTAAGGAGTTTAACTCGATCTTTAGCCTCTCGTGACTTATGTCACACAGATGTTATTAAATCATTCTGTGTTCAGTTGTTTGGTTCTGGATGTACTCAGATTTGCAATTAAACCACAATATTTGGAAGAAGCCTTGAGATCTGACTTCAGCATGAATTAAATTATGCAAATTACACCAACTCCTCTCTCTTACTCCCTAAGCAACATCCAACTAATTTCATCCTGTTCCTGAGAAATTAATTAAAAACAGCAAGTAAACAAGCAGCTAATATTCATTATATGAAAATATTTTTCAATATTTTGTATTTTAATTTAAAAGTGCATTTGATTCATAATGAAACATTAAAATCACAAAATGTGTTTGCACTGAAATAACCCCTTCAGTGGGGCATTCAGGGGTCAAAGGTCATCTGTGCATTGCTGAAGGTTACAGGTGTTACTGCATTAATGCTAACAAATGCACTCGATTCTGAATTCAATCTCTCTCTTCAGCTAGTTAAATATTCCAGGACAAAACTCCAATCAGCAATATCACACAAGCAGCGCTGTTGATTCAGACTGATACACGATTCTCTTGAGCAGACACGTGACTGCGAGTGTCCTATTGCTGTTACATACATTAATATAGTGTTTATATAACTTACAGTTCGTCCGTTTTTCACTCCAGCGCGAACATTTCCAAAAGAATCCGAACAGAAAGCACAGGTGCTTCGTTCCGGTTAAACGAATCAGTTGAGTCAACGATTCAAATGACTCGCTCGTAGACAGTGATTTGTCGCCACCTGTTGGCGGGATGATGTGAGCTGCAAAAATATTGACATAGTGTAACAATGAAATATTTTCATCTAATTAACAATACGTTTTATTAATAATAAAAGCAAAGAACACTTTAAAATGTTTACAAAAAATGAACACATTTTGCACTTATTTTTAAGCTTAACATTGTTTTTTAAATATTATTGAACTTCTGTATTTAAAATAAAACAAAGACTTATTTCCCCCATATTTACATGTATATTACATTTAGTTCATATAAGTACAATATTTTTTAAATTATATTAAATAACAGTTTAAAGGCAGCCATGTGAATTAGTGATTCAGTTACAATCAGACTGATACACGATTCAGTTCAGCAGATATGCGACTGCTAGTGTGATATTGTTGTTAATAGTTTAGTAAACAATAAGGTCATATTTTGTGTAACTTACTGTAACTTTAAACAGTTCCAAACGAATCCACCGCAGAATGACCAAAACACGCAGGTGCTTCGTTCCGGAATGAATCGGTTGAGTCAATGAATCAAATGACTCGCTCACAGACAGTGATTTGTCGCCACCTGCTGGCGGGATGATGTAAGCTGCAGAAAGATTCACATACCGCAATAATGAAATACTCATTATCTTGTTACAAATACATGATTTATTATCACAGAAACAAAATAAATCATATAAAAATATAGAAATAAAGTTATATAAAAATGTAACAATTTAAAATGTTTACCAAAAATGAACACAGTTTGCATTTTTTTCAAGATTAATGTCGGTTTTGGGTATTGTGGAACGTCTGTCTTTAAAACAAAGACTTATTTTCCCAGGCCCGGTTCTACGGGGGTGCTTGAGGGTGCTAAGCACCCCCAAACAAAAGCAAAAGCACCCTCAGATAAAATTATTAATAGCGTATTAATTTTTAAATTAATGAACACGCAGACAGATGCACACACATACATAAATTCGCCAAATTAATACGTACACACAAGCTTATAAATACACAAGCTGAATTGTTAAAAGCGCACCTCGGGTCATGTGACACGAACCAACCAATCAGCTTCATCCTTTATAGAAACAACATTGAAAACTCAGCCAAGACGGTGAAACAGCTGATCATAGCTGTACAGGGATAGACATTTTTAAAATACATTTTGTAGCAGGGCAGTGCTAGAAAGCCATTTATCATTTGCTGAAACTAACTTGTCTTCATGGAGAGCGTAGGCCATGGTTGCCTAGTAACGACAGACGCCATGGGAGCGTAACTTAGCGCTTTGGAAAGAACGCGTTTTTAGGCGCGACATGTGAACTGCTCCTAGATGAGCATGCAGTAATAACCTTCACAGTGTATTTATTCTTGATGTTAGATGGCATTTGTTGAAACTACAATTACGATACTAGTGTAGACGATTTATATTACTCAGTCCTATTTGGTGGTACCGTTTTCATACAGTTCCATGCATATTTTTTGTGAGCACCCTCACAATTTTCAGAAGCACCCTCAGTGATTTGGTTCTGGAACCGGGCCTGTATTTTCCCCATATTCAAATGTAAACTTCCGGATGTATCCGTTCCGGAATGAATCGGTTGAGTAAATGATTCAAATGACTCGCTCATAGACAGTGATCTGACGCCACCTGCTGGCGGAACGCTGTAAGCTGCAGGAAAAGTAACATCACGCAACAAATATTATTTATCTTATTAGAAATACATAGTTTATTATTATAGTGAATAGTTCCCGATACCAGCAGAACTGACTAACCTACTACTGTTAAATCAGATGTTAAAAAACAACCTACATATGGTCAAAATACGGTCAATTTACCTGAATTCAGCTTGTTTTGTTATTTTCCTGATTGTTTTGGAATAAAATGTGATATTTCCGATAGATTTGCAAACAGCAGATTTGATTCTTAAATAAGGTGTTGACACACATATTCACTGAACAGAGAACCAGAGAAATGTGTTTTGGCGGAAGTGTGTGTTCCGTCAGTGAACAGCAGGAGTCGCTCTTCCGCTTCAAAATAAAAGCGCCTCAGTGAAGATGTTTAGCTCTTATATTGATTTCTCTTTCTCTGTGTGTGTGTGTCAGAGCATTGTTCATTCCATACAGAATGTTTTTCCGATGAGAGAGAGAAAACACTATCTGAGATGTTTAAGCGGTTTTAAAAGACTTTAATTAGTCCGTTGTATTGGCATTGATTATACGTATAATGCCTTAAAGGTGCAAGTGAATAAAACGTTTTTTTAATATAAAAAAGGGCAAACATATTTGCTAAAATATGTATGTCTGTAAATCTATTTTCTACCAATATATTTAGCATTTTTTATACATTTTAATCATATAGTTAAGTAAATGTAAAACAAACTCCAGCATCTGTGTGTGTGATCGTTTATGTCAACAAAGCTGATGAGGAATAACATTTGGAAACAATCTCATAAATATGTAATCACAAAACAAATCAAAGACATTTCTCCTAAATGCATTTATATATTATTAACAGATTTGATTTATGATACTGATTTTGTACACTTCCGATCTTTAGCTGCATGCAAAAACATGCTTTATTTATTTTAGATTTGTCCTCATTCAGCTTGTTTTTGGTCAGATTTGAGGACGTGACTTTCATCCTTCATTTCTGTGTTTGACACCTTCATGCCCTTACTTCATTCAGGAATAACTTTTCAGAGAGTAAAACACTCATCGAAACATCTCAATGAAAGTGAGAGAAACACAAACCGACATCAAGCACAAACCAGACACGACTTTAAGAGTCAAGCTGCTGGTCAGTTGAGCGAATGCAGTGAAACAGAAGCTGATCTCCAGCTGATTCTCCTCCACACAGTCAATATGTTTGGCCTCATCCATAAACATGATGATGCTGCGCCGCCATGGAGATCTGGAGACCTGCCGTCACGTGACCTCAGACTGACTTCCGACCTAAATTTGACCTCTGTAACACACGCTGACCTCAGATTGACCTCAAGCACACTTCTTTTTGATACATTTTTCAAAAAAACAACACTTAATATCTTCAGTCATTTTGCTCGTCCAGTAAATCTGTCTTGATTTAAGAATGTTTGTATATATTTATCCCGGAAATCAAGACAAATATCCTTAGCAAGAAGGTGGTTTTGGGTGTTTTGTCATCAGCGAACGTCTTTCCTGACCGTTGGTGAAGGTTAATTCTGATGAGGAGTTCATGTAGACGAGCGGAGCCGTCAGCTGTGTCTGAAGGTGATTTTCAGAGGGTTTAATCATGTAAATTGAGGCCGTTATTAGAACCGCTTTGCACTTTTTAATATTGCTGACGCCAAAAATCTATAAAGTAGAGCAGGAAAAAAGTGTTTATTTGCTCACATGTAATGTGATGATAGATTGAGGCATGTTTAATGATATTCATAGAGGTCTGGAGGACTATAGCTTCACTTATAGTTATGAATTCATAATCATATCGATGCTGTAAGTGTTACTTGTGCTTGCAGAACCGCTGATTTATTTTTAATTATGTTTTTCTGTTTGAAAACCTTTGAGATTAAAACACTTACATGAACAAAATCAGAAATATTTTCTCTGGCAACTATTTTAAGAATTAAATACATAAGTACTAAATGTAGTACTTATTACAGTTTTACTGCAGTGATGAACAAATGAAGATATTTGAGATGTATTTGAGTTAATGTAAATTAAACAATTAAAAAAAAAACTTTTTGAATTATTATTATCTATTTGTATATATTTTATTTAATCTAGCTGCCAAGGCGACATTTCTCGTTTTTATTTAATTTTTATTTTAAATTTCATTTTTCATTTAAGTTTAGCTTGATGTACTAAAATAAGTAAAACGACTGGACCTTCTAGTTCACTCATAAAACTAAAACTCACAAAAGGGCTTTTTTTGCACTGATAGAAGAACATTAAACATTTTAATGATCTGAAGAACCTTTTCCACTATAAAACTGTTTTTATAATTAAATAAATATACAAGTAATAAACTGTTTTACTGCAGGTCAGTGCCAAACAAATTGAGACAGTTAACGTAAAACATATTAAAACACTTTTTTATTACATTAAATATACTAAAATAAAAAATATAAAAACTTTTATTTATTTATTTTTTAAATGTTTTATTTAATCTAGCTGCCAAGGCAACATTTCTCATTTTTATTTATTTATTTTTTTTATTTTAGCTTGATTAATAAGTAAAATTAAAACTGACATGAAAATGAATAACAGACATTTAAAAACAAACAAACAAAAAATGAAAAGAAAATGACAAAAGCACACAACAAAAATACTAAAACTTTAAGTTTTTACAAGTTTTAATTTTACATGAAAGCAGAAAACATACTTATATACTAAAATAACGCTGATTTAAAATGCATATGTTCAGAAATGTAATGTTTATTCAATGGATTTAATTTTGGATTTAATTTATTGGAATTTTTATTGGATGTTTCAAAATTCAAGGAACATTTTTATCTCTTTCCTGCATGTTGTTTACTAGTTTTCAGATATTAATATAACAACATAATTTTAGTCAGACTCTCACACTTCTAATTGATTTTTCTGCAGGACGGCTAAATCACCTTGACACTTGAATTGAAGCGTCTCAAACACATCAGAGTGATTGTTGAGTGAGAAACTGAATCTGCCGGTCAGGTTAGTGAAGTGTTTGTGATGATGTGAAGCTCTTATCAGCTGCGGTTTGAGCTGAAGTGTGTGTGAATCTCACGTTGCCCACCAACACTCAACACAAGAGCCGAGAGTGAGACGGACACTGATGACAGACACCGATAGACGCTCATCACCCGCCAACATCACTCATCGCTCTGATACTGACACATCTGCCACGACAGCATCCTTCTGATCTTATTAAAGCAATAGCTCAATGTGTCATTCCATCACTTGCTCACCAACGGATGCTCTGCAGCGAATGGGTGCCGTCAGAATGAGAGTCCAAACAGATGATAAAAACATCACAATAACCCAGCCACATGTTTGTTTAGAGCTGTTTTGGCTTGTAAACGGTGCTTGAGCTGTGCAGATTTCTCTCCTGATTCAGACCAAACCCCTTTTTCAGTGGAGGAAGTGTTATGTTACGGATCATGGACTCAATGTATTTTAGTTAAAAACGTCTTAATGATGGATTTGTTTCAGCTTTTGTCTTCTCAAGATGTGAACTGATGGACTGGAGTGGTGTGGATTACTTGTGGATTATTGTGATGTTTTTCTCAGCTCTCATTCTGACGGCACCCATTCACATCCATTGGTGAGCAGATGATGGAATGACACATTTCTACGAATCTGATGAAGAAACAAACTCATCTGATTTTTGGCTGAGTGTTATTTCTGCCGGATAAACGCGCAGCTTCTGAAAGTGAACTCGGAGACGGACGGATGGAGCGAGAGCTTCAGTTTCTAATGCATGTGCTGTTAATATTAGATGAGCTTCAGCTTTTAACGGCTGTTCAGAGATCAGGTGGAGAACACACACACATATGGAGGTTATTCAGCCCCTCTGGGTTCAATCGCAGCTTTATTCCTCTCTCTGCTTCACCTTTGCTTGAGAAATTGAAAATGGAAACGTTCACATGCTATTAACCTCCAGCCCAGAGAAAATCAGTCTGATAAAGAACATCAGCGTCTGACCGTCCGTTCAGATCAGTTATACAGAAACTGGATCTCATTCACGACTCATTCATGAGTTGATTCTTCTCATAAAAACTAAAGCTCACAAAAGGGCTTTTTTGCACTGATAGAAGAACAATTTTTGGTTCTCCTTTTCCACTATAAAACTATTTTTATAATTAAATATATAAGTAATAAACTGTTTTACTGAGGGTCAGTGACAAACTAATTAAGATATTTAAGATAATGTAAAATTAAACCATAAAAACACTTTTTTATTACATGAAATATACTGAGATCAAATATTATCTTTTTTAAAAAATATTATTGTTATTTGTTTTTAAATATAGTTATTTAATTGAACTGCCAAGGCAACATTTCTCATTTGTTTTTTATTTAATTTATTTTTTATTTAATTTCTCATTTAAGTTTAGCTTGATGTACTAAAATAAGTAAAACAACTGGATCTTCTAGTTCACTTTCAAAAAAAAACTCACAAAAGGGCTTTTTTTGCACTGATAAAAGAACAATTTTTAATGATCAACAACATTTTAATGATCTGAAGAACCTTTTGCACTATAAATCTATTTTAATAATTAAATATATAAGTAATAAACTGTTTTACTGCGGGTTAGTGACAAACAAATGAAAATATTTGAAATAATTCATGTAAAATTAAACCTTTTTAATTACATTAAATATACTGAAATAAAATATATAAAAAAACTTTTTGAATTATTATTATTATTATTAATATATTTGTTTAATATTTTATTTAATCTAGATGCCAAGGCATAAAAAATATATTTTTATGAAATAAAAAAATATTTTTTATTTCATAAAATATAAAATATATATAATAATATATTTTTATTTCATAAAATATATGAAATAAAATGTATTTTTTTTAAGTATTATTATTATTATTATTAAATATTTTATTTAATCTAGCTGCCAAGGCAACATTTCTGATTTTTATTTAATTTCATTTTTTATTTTATTACAATTTCTTATTTCATTTCTCATTTAAGTTTAGCTTGATGTACTAATATAAATAAAACGACTGGATCTTCTAGTTCATTCTCAAAACTTAAACTCACAAAAATATACTGAAATAAAATTGAAAAAACTTTTTTAATTATTATTTATTTATTTATTTATTTCAGTTTTTTATTTAATCTATCTGCCAAGGCAACATTTCTCATTTTTTATTTAATTACATTTTTATTTAATTTAATTTATTTATTTTTTTTATTTCATTTCTCATTTAAGTTGAGGATGGATCTTCTAGTTCACTCTCAGAACTAAAGCTCACGAAAGGGCTTTTTGCACTGATAGAAGAACAATTTTTGGTTCTCCAAAGAATCTTTTGTGCAATGGAAAGCTTTCAAGGATGTTAAAGATTCTTGAAGAAGCATCAACGCCAATAAAGAACTGCATTTCTAGTAGATTCTTGAGCAGGAGAACGTATGAAAGTTACCCGAGACCGCAGGGAAGAGGCTTTTTCTTTCTATTCTGGGACTGGAGACGAGCGAAGCAGTCAAAATGACATGAACTCGAATGAATCTCAAGGCCTTATTAAAATGCATCTCATTTCAGGCTCTCGTCCGGCCATTAATCACACAGAACAGCAGATCCGTCCGCGCTTTAATGAAGTCTGAAGCTCAGGAAGAAATGGACTTGAGCTCGGGTCATCTGACGCCTCGTTTGACTTGATCTTCATGTGCGTTAAAACTGTTTGCAGCACATTAAAGCCGATGCAAACTGAGGTGCAAAGAAAGAATCGCAGAACTCAAATGTAAAGCGTACATCATCATTTCCTCTCGGCCTGTGTTCATTTTTTTTTCACGTGTCGGTGCCCTTGACGAGGCGCTCGCGATCACTCGACACACTCGATCCGTCAGTGAAGCTTTGACTGGAGTGTGTATCGGATGACTCTCGATCAGACACGTCAGACGCCGCTTGACTGACAGCAGCGCCTCTGAAAGCCTAGAGCTTTAAAGGGACGGCGGCGGCGTTTAGCGTCACTCGAGAGAGAAGTTTGGAAGAGCGTGAAAGCTGATGCTGTGCTTACAGAGAAAGACGCTTCATTCACGTCTCTGAAGGTCACGAGCCGCCGCTCTGTTTGCACAAACGCACCAACGCTTCGCTGCGATCGCTGGTATTTGCTCAATCTGAACTCAGCCGTCACGCAGATCCTCAGCTTTAGCATTAAATGAAACGGAATCATATGTGAGATCTCTGCAAGATCCTCCAAGATAACCTTTCTCAAGTATGTCTCAAACTGTTTCAGAGCTGTTTCTACCTGATTGAACCTATAATTTTTTTTATTTTTTATTTTTTTGTTAAATTAGGCTGATTAAGTGAAGTTAAACAATATTTTACTAGAATGATACTTGCATTAAATGCTCTTCTCAGCACAAACATGTTGCTAATTAAATTTATAGAATGAACTAAAATAAATAAATAAATAAATAATCACAAACACAGTTATTTGCTAATGGGGTTAAAATAAAACAAAATCAAATAAACAAATATAAACACTTTACTTTCTAATAATGCTTATAGATTGCATTTTATTCATAATAAATAAATAAATAAATAATCACAAACACAGCAATAAGGTTAAAATAAAATAAAATAAATTTAAATAAAATAAACAAAATTAAACAAACAATTTCCTTGCTAATAATTCTTTTAAATCTTATTTACAATAAAAAATAAATTAATTAATAAATAAATCACAAACACAGCAATAGGTTTAAAATAAAATAAAACAAAATAAAATAACACATGTAAATAAAATAAACAAAAATAAACAAACAAACTTGCTAACAATGCTTCAATGCTTATAAATCTTATTCACAATAAAAAATGAATGAATGAATGAATGAATGAATGAATGAATAAATAAATAAATAAATAAATGAATGAACACACCAATAAGGTTAAAATAAAATAAAATAAAATAACACATTTAAATAAAATAAGCGAAAATAAACACTTTCCTTGCTAATAATGCTTATAAATCTTATTCACAATAAAAAAAGAAATGAATAAATGAATGAATGCATGAATGAATAAATAAATAAATAAATAGTGGGTGAAAAATTAATTATTTACAAACATACAGATATTTGATTCTTGCAAAGTTACTGAAACTAACCTTTGACCTGCTGGTTGAGGTTAGTCTTCTGACATCATGGCAACAGCTCAGGATCAGACTCTGACCTTTGACCCCTCCGTCTCATGATCATGATCTGTAGACAGCATCAGCATCACAATGAATGCATCAAGAACGAGTGTTTAATGTTGTGCAAACACATGTACAGAAGATCTGAAGATGTACATGATCTGCATATGCGAACAAAGAAACACGCATCAGAAAATCAGCGTCTCATATGGACATAAGGTCACGTGTGACTAAATCCTAATGTGGCCTTTTCGAGAAACGTTTATGCTGCATGAGCGAAAGCACAGCTGGAATAGTTTGATGAGTTGATAATGCAGCGGTGTGTGAGGATGTGAGGATGTGATGTGTGCCGTGGGTCATTACCCGGCCGTGAAACTCAACGCTGACGCTGCTCATCACTTCTGCGCACCTCGTGATTGCAGGAGGCTCAGATTGCAATCGATTGAACCGTCCCGGCCCCAGGTGGCAGATCTTAATAAAAGCGTTACTTAAATATCTGGATTTACTCCTACAACTCAATCCTGACAGCACTCACACAAAAAACACTTTCACGCCGAGCATTTCTGTTGTTTAACAGTACAAATATCGAAACGCTCATAAATCAACATTAAGTCATAGTTTCTTTACAGATTTTACATTTTATTCATTTTTAAATATATTTTTATTTTTTCATAAAAATGTTAATTAATGTTATCATTTTATTTTATTAATTGTAATAATTAATTGATTTAGCTTAAAAAAATATTGGGGCCAGAAAAACAAGATTATTTTTCTGTCCTTATTATTATTATTATTATTTTAAATATCTAAACGTTCAGAAATCAATATTAAGTTGTAGTTTTTTACAGATGGTTGAAATTAAGTGATTTTATTCATTTGTAAATATATTTTTATTTTTTATAAATTATTTTTTCTAATAAAAAAATAAAATGATAATTATATCATTTTATTAATTATAATAATTAATTGATTTAGCTTTAAAAAAAAATTGAGGCCAGAAAAACAAGATTATTTTTCTGACCTTATTGCCAATAATTTGTTGTTCTTTTAAGCAAAATTTATTCATTAATAAAATCAATAAAATTCATTCAGCATTTAAATAAATAAATAAATAAATAAATATACAATGGGAAAAAATATAATTTAATAAAAATCTAGTAAAAAAATTTTTTTACCCTAAACCAAGACAAAAATGCTGATAAAGATGCATTGAAATGAAGCTTTACAAGAAAAGTCAGAAAAATAATCTTGTTTTTTCTCTGATGTCATTGGCAGATATTTGTTTTTGTTTTGAGCATAAACTTCATTTAGATTTATATATTTGTACAAGACAAAAACCCTGAGAAACCCTGTGAACAGTCATGCTGGGTTGATTCTGTCATTTTGTGTACAATGAAAGTGACATTTATAAAAATAATAGAATTAAAATCCTGTTTTCTAGATGATGTTTGCAAACTTCCCATCTATAGTTGAAAATAAATCAATAAAAGTGATCAATAACGTCTTTGAAGAGCGAAACTCGTCATGGTGTGAATTATGGAGGAACGTGTGGCAGCATAAAGCCGAACTCGCGGCGTGAGCAGATTCTTAGCTGGCGTCCGAACTTCTGCTGGTGAACAGTGTTTCATTTATACGTAAATGTTCCTCGTGTGGGATCTGTTAAACGGTGACGCAGAACAGCACAAGAGCGTCGTGACGGATTCGACCTAAAACTGGGTCCAAATGAAGCAAACAAACAGAATGAGAGCGGAGGACGGATGGAGCGCGTGTTATTATACAGGCTCATATTCTTCATCCGCTGCGCAGGACGGCTCAGATAAATGCAATTAAAAATTCATGCCGAGACTCATTTGGACTCTTTTAGGTTTTATTTTCCTCCGGGCTGGAGCTCGAGACTGAAAACGTTTTACTGTCATAAAGAGAAACCCAAGTCCATCGCAAACATTAAACTCACCTGATGGATTCACTTCAAGCCCGAGGAGATTTTACACTCAGATCAGGCCTATCACAGTTACATTAAACTAACACCACACAAAACACATCTTAGTTACTCAATTAAAAACTTGAAATAAATTAAAATAAAATCAACCTAAAAATCTATTTTATTTAAGCTTGTTGCCCATGCAACATTTCTCTTTTTCATTTAGTTTAACTTCATGTAAAATAAACTGAAAAATAAAGCTGAAAAAATGGGAAATCATAAAATAAGAACTAAATTAAAATATTATTAAAAAACTTACTTTATTATTATTATTTTTTTTTTTTACATTTTTAAGTTTTAATAATTTAAAAGTTTTACATTTTTTAATTTTTGTAAAAAAATTTAATTAAAAAAATTGTATCTTTATTACAGTGTTATTTTAGTATTACTGAGATTCTGTTATAGTTTTTATTCATATTTTAAATTCGTTTTTTTAATATATTTTCTGTTTTCATTTTTATTTAATTTAAAGTTTTAGTAATTTTGTTGTGTTTTTGTCTTTTTTATTACTTTCTGTGCATTTAAATATTTATTACTTTTTACATTTGTATTACTTTTTGTTATATTCTTTTATTTTTTATTTGTTTTAGTTTTTATTTTAATTTTTGTACAAGTTAAATTAAATAAAAATGAGAAATGTTTTTATATTTTATTTTATTTGAAGTTTCATTTATTCCACATTTTTTCATAACAGTTTTTTTTACTATAATAACTTGATCTGGATTCAGCGAATGCAATGAATGAGTTAAATCTCTGCAGATGATCTGGAGTCAATCGGAACTGATTTAAAGCTTTATGATCCATCAAAATGAACGAGATGACGAATGTAAATAGAGCTGTATTTTGGCAACACTTTGGCGTATTGACACAAAACTTGAAATTTGCATTTCCACGTATATGATTTACAGGCAGATCGGCGAGTGTTTGTGTCCCTGAAGCCGAGAGTTTGACTTTAATCTGATGATCTTAATGGGCCGCTCAGATTAATTGAGATTATCCTAAATGTCAGACACCAGAAGTGCCGGCAAATGTCAATACACAGAGAAAGATGTGATAGGTACAGATGAAATGTCATGGGCGGGTGATAATATTTCAGCTTTAATTAAGCGCGCGCGTGTCTTTCCAGCCTCTCGAGAATGGTGTGAGATATCGCAGCGAACATTCAGCTGATGGACATGTAAAACACACTCCGCTGATGTCTACATTTAACTGGTGAATGGTTTGAGCGTTCAGGTGATGTGGAGCGTGAATGAACACTTGTGTTTGTCACCTCTGCTGGTGTCCGTGTCTCATTCGGTCCCCAGGCCCCTATAAACGTCGTTTGACTGCAGATGTTCCTCCAGGGGCCGAATTAAAGAGCCGTCGCACCGCTGCTGCTGCTGCTGCCAGTGACACGGGGACATTTATCGGGATCGGCTCTCGTTTCAGGAGACAGACGGAGACCTTCTGCTGCCAGAGACGACTGACTGGCATCAGACCAGAGCCGACCCGACCCAATGTCTCAAACACACACACACACACACGCGCAAAGAAACGCACCGTTACACACATAATTAGAATGAATAAGTCAATTCACTCAGAATTATGAGATAAAAAGTCAAAATAATGACATATATTGTGATAATTATTATTTAATATGTTGAAATTGTGACACAGAAAGTCATAATTATAAGAAAAGTCATGATTGTGCAACATAAAGTCCAAATTATGATACTCTTGGTCACAGTTACAATATATATAGCTGTAAAAAATATGATCAAGTCAAATTATGAGATAAGTTATAATTATGAAATGAAAAGCTTGAAATATGACATTATGATAATGATGACATAAAAGTTCAAAAATAAAGCCATGCAATCAAAGTCATAATTATGACATGGACAAAACTGAGATAAAAAGTCAAAATAATGACATACATAATAATTATGATATAAAACGTTAAGTCATAATTGTGAAATATAAAGTCACAATTATGATATACTTAGTCATAATTATGATATAAATAGCTGGAATTATGACAGAAAGTCAAAATTATGAGATAAGACATAATTATGAGACTTAAGTCATATGAATAATTTATGAAATAAAAAGCTGAAATTTTGACAGAAAATCATAATTATGATCTAAGTCATAATTATGAGATAAAAAGTTGAAAATGTGACATGAAAAATCAGAATTATGAAAGTCAAAATTATGAGATATGTCATGATTGTGAAATATAGTCACAATTATGATATACTTAGTCATAATTCAGATATAAAAAGCCGAAATTATGATATAAGTCACAATTATGAAATTAAAATCTTAAAATATGACATCATGATAATTATGAAATAAGAATTAAAGTCTTGCGATGAAAGACATAGTTCTGACCCGGACAAAATTGAGATAAAATGTCAGATATAATACATAATAATTATGATATAAAATGCTGAAATTGTGACATAGAAAGTCATACTTATGACAGTCAAAATTATGAGATAAAAAACCTTAAAATATGACAAAATCATATGATTAAATCACGATATAAAAAGCCGAAAATATGACAAAAAATCCTAATTACAACCTAAAAAGTTGCAATTGTGACATCAAACTCATAATTATGGCAGTCAAAATTATGAGTTAAATCTTGATTGTGAGATATAAAGTCACAATTATGATTTACTTATGATATAGATCAAGTCAAGTCAAAATTATGAGATTAAAAAAAAACTAAAATATGAAAGAGTCATATGATTAAAATAATGATATAAATAGCTGAAATTATGACAGAAAATCATAATTATGATGACAAGGTCAAAATTATGATCTAAGTCATAATTACGAGATAAAAAGAAAAACGTGACACGAAAAATCAGAATTACTTAGTCATAATTAAGATATAAATAGCTGAAATTGTGACAATTATGATATAAATCAAAATTATGAGCTAAAACGTCAAAATTATGACAGTGATATTAATGATAGAAATAACTGAAATCATGAGATCAAAGTCATAACTACAAAATTGTCACAATTATGAGATAAAAAGTAACAATTACGGTTTACTTATTTATAATTATTAGATAAATAGCTGAAATTATGACAAAGTCATTATAATGTCAGTCAAAATATGAGACATAATTCATAAGTCATAATTATGAGACAAAAAGTCTAAATGATGACAGTGATAACTATAATGTAAAATGTTGAAATTGTGACATAAAATCACAATTACAATAGTCAAAATTATGAGAAAATTAAAACTTACATAAAAACTCAAAGTTATGATATAGTCATAATTATGATAAAAAATATGATATAAAAATATAAAATTATGTCAGAAAGCAATAATACTGACATTGTCTAAACTATGAGACAAGTCAGAGTTATGAGATAAAAAGTCAAAATGGCATACTTAGTGACAACTATGATATAAAATGTTGAAATTGTGACATTTTATGAGAAAATTAAAACTGATCAGTGTTAGGGAAAGTTACTTTTAAAAGTAATGCATTACAATTTTGCGTTACTCCTTGAAAAAGTAACTAATTGTGTTACTTAGTTACTTTTTATGGAAAGTAATGTGTTATGTTACGTTTGCGTTTTTTAAATCTGGGCAGGGCTTGCTTCTTTGTTTTTAATATAAAACAGTTCTAATGTAAAAGCCCTTTTACACCAAAAGTGAAATGAATTCATCTCGGGCTGAAAGAAAAGTACATTTATGCAGGAGAATATCACTCTTCAGCTATAAAAAAAAAAAGAGAAGCACAAATGTTAGCTTATCTAAAGCCATTTTTGCTCATTAGTATGGTTGACTTGCATCATAATTGCATCTGGTTAATAAAATGGGATTAAATACATAAAGGATATTTGTTAGTATATTTGTTATTTTATTTAACATATTTAATTATTGCAGGGTTGCGTCATATTCTAAATTTTTGCATTTCACTGTTTTTCACTGAATACTCAATCTGTTTTTTGTAAGTGAGATGAATGAATGCATGTTCACATTTAGTCTAGAATACAGTAACATCATGTTTACTCCCAATTTCCCGACTGGAGACTTGTCAATCAATAAATGGGGAAAAAACTAACCGGCGTTACTTATTTGAAAAAGTAACAGCTATTTCTTAGAAATTCAAAAGTAATGTGTTACTTTACTAGTTACTCGTAATGCGTTACCCCCAACACTAAAACTGATGATATACCAAACCAAAGTTATGACATAAGTAGTCATTATTATGATATCAAAATCAAGTCAGAGTTATGAGAAAAAAGATATGAAATATCCGGCAATGGGGTCAGAAAAATAAACCATGAAAAAAATCTTTTTGCATTAAGTTTATTTTTTGAGCCCATTGGCAGATATTTTGTTCTTGTTTTAAGTATAAACTCTCTTATTTATTTATTTTTATAAAACAACATGTAATACCTTGTCATTTTGTTCCTCCAGTAAATGTATCTTGATTGAAGAATGTTTGGATGTTTGTACTGGAAAACAAGACAAAAACACAGATTTAGCTGTGTGAAAGTTCACCTCTTTGTACATTGTGAAAAATAATACTGATAAATACAGAACTCAGATTTGATCATCCTCCTGCGTGTGTTTGAGCGTGTTCTTCCTGACCTGAGCATCAATCTGCTAATATTAACAATTAATGTGGCCTGTGAAAGTGAGGTCACCTGATCTCAGGCCGCGCGCTGATCAATATTACAAGCTCGTTAGTGCGCTTCACGTTCTTCCTGCTGCAGCGCCGCATCCTGAGCTCACATCTTTTCTGATCCGTTATAAACGGCACCGAACGCGACGGTCCTTCCTTCTGCATCTTCAAGATCACTTTCAGTTCTAAAGGAGGACAAAAACACTTGTGTGAATGGAAAGACTGGAGCCGGTCCGCCACACGCCTGAGCGGCTGCCAGATCCGACAGGCGAGCTTCCCAGAATCCCCAGCGGACCGGACTCCAGAGGTTGGAGGTTTTGGTTGCTATGTGAACTGCACGGATCCGCATCTCTCAATCTGCCGTGCGCAGCGGAGCGATCGTTACACCTCTGGAGCCGTGTTACCATCACAGATCCTACGCTCTTTATTTATTAGATTCCGAACAAAATGTGCCTGAGCAAAACTCACCGCCACAATGAGGGTGGTTGCTATGCGGTTGCCGGGCGGCTTGGGTCCGTCCTTCGGTGTGTTTTGAGCTCATTTCAGCAGAGATGAAATTTCAGGGTTCAGTCCTCCCTCGGTTCACAGGACAGAGCCACATCATCAATTCTGCATGTAATGATTAAATCTGAATACGGGGTCAACAGTCCTCATTATTTTCTCTGAAATATTAAAAACCTCTTAATACCTCATGGGCTCCAAAATCTGGAGATGAATTAATTTGGTTAAAAAATGTTTTCTGCTCTAAAAGTTTCTTTAACTACAAAAACCTATTTCCACAACATAAGAATGACATAAAAATGAAATTAGGACAAACTAAGTCAGAATTACGAGATAAAAAGTCTAAAATATAACAAGTCAAATGAGAAATTGAGATAAAAAAAATTATGACATAATTTGTCAGAATTATGATAGAAAATGCTGAAATTGAGGTAAAAAGTCAAAATAATGGCAAAGCAAGTCATAATTATAAAAAGTTGAAATTATGAGGTAGATAATCATAATCATAAAAAATAAAAATTCAGAGATATTTCATAATTATGAGATAAATAGTAAAATTTGTGACAATTAATCAAAATTAAGATATAAAAAGTTGAAATTATCAGATAAAAAGTAATAAATATTTGATAAAAAGTCAAAATGATGACACTCACAATTATAAGATAAAAAAAAAAATTTATGACATTAGACATAATTAAGATATAAAAATGTGAAATTATCAGAAATGCCAAAATGATGACAGTCATAATTATGAGAAGAAAAAAAATTCAAAAGGCAAAATTAAGAAATTTCATAATTATGACAAAAATTATGACAAACCTTATCATAATTAGAAAAAGAAGAAATTATTAAGTAATTCTAATCATAAAAGTTAAAATTATGAGATAAGTCATAATTATGATATAAAGTTGAAATTGTGCCATAGAAAGTCAGAAAATTCAAGTCAAAAAGATATTTTGCAATTATGAGATAAAAAGTACAAATTATGACATAATCAGTCATAATTAAAAGATGAAATTATGAGAAAAAAGACAAAATTATGACAAACCTAGTCATAATTATCAAATGTTGAAATTATGAGGTACATAATCATAATCATTCGATAAAAAGTTGAAATAATGTCACAGAAAGTCATAATTATGAGGTAAAATGCTAAAGTCATGGGAAGACATAAATATGAGACAAAAAGTCCAAATTATGAAACAAGTCATAATTATGAGATAAAAGTGAAATTCTAAGATACTTAGTCATAATTCAGATATAAAAGGTCACAGCTGAGATGCAGCAGAAACACTGTCTCCTCTCCTTTCACTGAAATCAGCGTGATATTGAGTGGCATAAGTGCTGTTGTTACGTCATTATTGAGGCTGATGGACGCTGGTCTAAATCTGGTCGCTCCAGTTCAGTATCAGCGACTCTATTTGTCCTGAAGGAGCAGATAAACACAGAGCGAGAGCAGAATTACCTTTGAGAAACATGAAGAAACGATGAACTCATCCGTACTAAAACAATCCCTGCGGTGTTTATCCTACGTCTCATTAGAGCCGCTCCGTTCATCAGCCTCGGCCTCAGAGGAGCGTCCCATCAGGGCTCACTGCGTTACACAAAAAAAGACTTCATTGTATTTTGGGGTGAAATATGAAATGCTCTGTGACATTCATCCTCTTACTGTCATCATTCTGTCCCGTGTCAGCCTGAGAAAGATGACGTCCAAGTTTTATCTCCCAGTTTGAGTCATTCAACCCTATAAAAACAAAGAGAGGTTTCTCATATAAGACTTCTTGAATCAAAGATTAGTTCTGTTTGATCGGTTCTGGGTTTGTAGAGATGAAGCAGACTGAAGTGAAGCGTTCATCTGTGTTCACCTCTCTCCTCGTTTCCCTCACGTCTCTCCTTTACGCTGAGTGCGTTGCAGAGGCTAAAGAAAGTAGACAGTCCCAATGAGACACAGATGAATACGGACAAAAGTCCAACAATATTACATCACCTTTGTTTTAAAACTCACAATCAGTCAGTGAAGCATGTTCAGGTGTTTGTACTGGAAATCAAGCCAGAAATACTGAATAAGAACCTAATTTAGTGCAGCGTGGTAGATGTTTTGATGTTTTACCGCAGTGTGTCGTGAAATCAGTGGGGTCCGCTGGTGGAGGTCAGTTATTTTTAGCAGGTAAAGATGCAGTAGCAGACGAGCGAGAGGCATTAAATGGCGTGTTTGTGGGGTCACATTAATGTCATCATTCATGAAAACAAGACGTCCCGCTGTTTACAGCGTGCGGCTCTGATGTCTGCCGGTCGATGCTCACGGATCGTTCTGGGACGTTCATTCATCATTTACACCACGGCTGTGGTTTTCAAATGTTTTTCTGTGACCCGACGTCTCTTACGGCCTGACCTGATCAAGAAATCATGAAGCCTTTTATCACAAATATAATAAATAAGCAGAGATATAAACCATAACAGGGAACGTTCTGGTAAGGTTCTCCCAGTCATGTTAATATAAAGTTACCTGATCTTTAATAACTTTCTCTAAACGTTGGTGCAAAAACATTATTTATACATTGTTAATGAAATGTTTGTTTTCTGAAACATTCTGGATATTTGGATGTTTGTCTAACATTTTTAATGCATTAAAAAGTAACGTTCCCATTATGTTTGCAAGATGATAAAATTATTTTTAATGTTACATTTTAAAAAAATTGAAAAACTGGATGTTTTGAACTTTCAGAGAATATTCAAAAACAACATTTCATGACTTAATAGGAACATTGTATCCCTTATGAAAAAGAAGTTTATTCAAGTGTGTTATTAGTATACTTCTTTTAAACTAAACTACTTTTCATGTACTTCTCAGAAATATACTTAAAATGCCATTTGTGACCCTGGACAACAAAACCAGTCTTAAATCGCTGGGGTATATTTGTAGCAATAGCCAAAAATACATTGTATGGGTCAAAATGATTGATCTTTCTTTTATGCCAAAATCATTAGGATATCAAGTAAAGATCATGTTCCATGAAGATATTTTGTAAAATTCGTACTGTAAATATATATATAAAAAAAAACTTTAAAGGTGATTTTCTTAAAGTTTTGTTTTTTTTGCACTCAGATTTCAGATTTTCAAATAGTTGTATCTCGACCAAATATTGTCTTATCGTAACAAACCACACATCAAAGGAAAGCTTATTTATTCAGCTTTGAGATTATGTATAAATCTCAATTTGGAAAAATTGACCCTTATGACTGGTTTTGTGGTCCTGGGTCACATTTAAGTATACCTGACATATGCTTAGAAAAAGTAAAAATATATTTGAGCTATACTTATGCTCCGAGAATCCATGTTTTCATTACTATACAGTAGCGGTGCTATTACACATCTTACACATGTTCAGAATTTCCAAAACACAAGCGAAGAACAAACCGAAACAACAGATGCTTCCACATGTAATCGAACGCGATCATCCGACATAAAACAGCATCAAAACTGTATAACGTTGTGGAATAAAATGTGCTCTCATCTCCAGTTCAGACTCATTATTTGAGTTACTAGAACTTTTCAGAATCTCATCTGCAGATTTTAAAGGTCATGACAGAAATCGCAGTGGAGCAGTGAGCAGCAGCGTGAGCTTGAGTTTGAGGAGCGTGAAGCTGCTGGTTTTTCTTTTCTGAAGCTCTGAGAGTCACGCAGCCTGAGATCCGTCAGCATGTTAATCAGACGGGTCTCTGTGTGCGCAGGCGAGAGGTTCTGCTGCCCGCTGACATCCCGCGGATCATCAGACGGACGGAGAGGGAGGACGAGGCTCGCCTGGAGCCACAGACGCCTGAGGTCCAGAGGCCACGAGCGCCGCGAGCGCCGCGAGCGCCACGTGTGTGCGAGGACTTCTGAAGACGCTCGTATCAGCAGAGACACCTCACTGATCTCCAGCGCTAACTTACATTCAACTCAGATGAAACGTTCACATGATGCAGAAAAAATGTTTTTGAAACATAAAAATCAGGATGTTTTGAGCAATCAGAGAACATTCAGAAATAACATTTTCATAGCTTAATGGGAATAGCAAAACATTCTTAGAACATTTAATGGGAATGTTATCTGTTCTTTATCATTCATGGAATGCTTTATCTCTGAAACATTTCAGTCAGATTTTTGTATGTTACTGCTTGTTCCTATTATTTATTTATTGATCCTTTTGTATTTGTTTTATGTTTCGTTTTAGACCCTATTATTTATTTATTGATTTAAAATGTTTTAAAACCCTTTTCCTCGGTTATGCAGATGTTAAGGGAACATTACATTTTATCATTTTGCAAACATTATGGGAACGTTACATTTAAATGTTCTCTGAACATTTTAAAACATGTTTAAAGAACATTTACATTTTTAAAAATGTTACATCTGGATAAAACAGTTGAAAATACGTGACAGTTGACAATGACGTACAATAACGTTTTTGTGCTAATATTTTGAGAACATTATTAAAAATCAAATAATGCGTATTGAACGTTGTATTAATGTTACTAGAATGTTTGTTCATAACTTTGCCAGAACTTTCTGAGAACATTTCTTTTCTCTGCAAATTTCTTTGTTGAAATTCTGAGGTAAAAAGTCATAATTATGACAAAGTTGATATTACGAGATAATTTATAAGAAACATGTCAAAATTATGACAAACCTCGTCATAATTATAAAAAGTTGAAATTATTAGGTAATCATAATGATAAAAGTTTCAATTATGAGATGAGTCATAATAATGAGATATTTCACAAATACAAAATAAAAAGTGAAAACTATGACATAATTAGTCATCAAGATGAAATTATGAGAAAAAAAGACAAAAGTATGACAAACCTACGTAGATAATCATAATCACAAGATAGAAGTCATATATTCATGAGATAAGTCATAATTATCAGATAAAAAGTATGCCATAGAAAGTCAAAAATGTCTACTATGTTATAATTCTGAGGTAGAAAATCATAATTATGACAAAGTTGATGAGATAATTTATGAGACAAAAAGTCAAACTCATGACAAACCTCATCATAATTATAAAAAGCTGAAACTATTAGGTAAATAATCATAATTCTAAAAGTTGAACGAACATTCTAGAAGAAAACTTTTTCAGTCTTAATACAAAACTTTTTCCGGTAACGTTAATAATATGTTTAATGTTCTCAAAGTGTTAGCACAAAAATGTTAATTATACATCATTCACGGAACGTTTTATTTCTGAAACATTTTAACATTTTTTAAATGTAACTGCTTATTTCAGAATGTTCAGAGAACATTTAAAAGTAACATAATAATGTTTACAAAATTACACAACAATTCTGAACATTCAGAAAACGTTTCAGTCAGCAAAAATTTTGTTAGCTGGGGATTGGAAGGTATGTGAAGGCACCTTAGAACGTGCTGAAGATTTAACACAGCATTGGTTTACAGCTTCTGACCGCCTTCGTCCAGATGGAGTCACATGATGAGAGCGAGAACTTCTGCTGTTTGCGGCTGGAGAAGAAACACCTGTGAATGAATGAGGCACAAAAACCCCCAAAGAAAATCACACAAAATGACCAGAACGTCATATTTACTCACTCTCACGTCATTACAAACCTGCGTGACTTTTTGAAACACAAATGGAGATGTTTAGCACTTAATGAAAGTGACGGAGGGGATGGACGCTGTCAAACTAAAAAACAAGCAAAAAAACATTATATGCACAAACATGACATTCTGCACAATCTGCAATATTTGGGTCAAGCAGAGCTTTGTTTCTGATAAAACACACATTATAAGTCACAGTAAATATAAGCAGCGCTGTCAGTTCATCTCGAGGTCTTCAGATGATCACAGATGTCATGACTAATCCTGACGCTTTTGTATCGTGAGCAATTACAATAATCATTCGGCGAGGAGAATCTGACACCATAACAAAAGACTCGGAGATTCCTCAGACAAACCCGACGCTTCAGAAACGCTCAGATCTGCCGTTCTTTGTGCTTGTCAATCTCTTCCCGTCCAGCGGCTCATTGTTACGAGTGTGAATAGAGGATTTCAGCACACAACAATGAGTGCTGAAGTGCAAACAAAAGCTGCACAGATTTAGAAACTCTGTTCATGTTCATCATTAAACAGGTGTTCAGGTGCTCATCACAGTTCATCACACTGACATTTTAAACGTGTGTATTCAGCAGTGGATCAGCGTTTGTTCAGTGAATTAATCAGCTGTTAAACATCATTGTGATTCAGCTTGACACGAATGTGTGCCGCACCGCAGACCCGTCTGCCTCTGGGACCCCGATTAGAGGAACGGACCGACCCCAGAGACGCGCTGACATGTTATCAAAACACGTTAAACCTGCAGTCAGTGTCCCACGAGACCGCACACCGCAGAAGAGACGGATGTCTGCGTTTAATAACACAAACGATGGGGTCTAAAACAAAACAAAATTAAATAACATATAATAATTTGTAAAAATAACAAATTAAATAAAATAGCAACAAAAATGTACACACAGAAAAAATAGGATCTAAAATAAAAATAATATATAGCAAAAATAATAAAATAAAAAATTAAATAACATTAAATTAATAAATAAAAAAAATAGGGTCTAAAATATACAAAATAAAACAGTAGCAACAAAATAATTAAATAGTCAAATAAACAAATAATTAAGATAAATTAAACAATATAAAATAAAAAGTTAAATTAAATGGTAACAAAAATGTATATGTAAAATATAACAAACTAATGGTGTCTAAAACAAAATTAAACAACTTAAAATAATAAAATAAAATAGCATCAAAACATTACATATAATTAATAATACAGTATGGTCTAAAACAAAAATAAAACCAAAATAAAATTACATTAAATAAATATATATAAAAATAAAGGGTCTAAAACGTACAAAATAAAAAAAAGTAGTAAGAAAATAATTAAATAATCAAATAAATAAATAATAGGGTTTAAAACAAAAAGTTGAGCAAAATAAAATAATAAAAAATAATAAAATAAAATAGTAACAGGAAAAATGTACATTTAAAAATATAACAGAAATTAAACATAAAATAATAAAAACATAAAATTAAATTAAATGGTAACAAAAATGCATATAAAAACAATAAAAAAGGGTTTAAAACAAAATTAACATTAAATTGAAAAAAATAAAATAAAATAGTAACAAAGGATTACAAATAATAAATAATATAAATAATATGGTCTAAAACAAAAATAATAACAAAAATATAAAATAAAACACAACACAAACACTTAAACAACACAAAATAGCAATAGTAACAAAAACGTAAATAACAAGGTCTAAAACAAAACAAAATAAGAAAACAATATCAGTTCATCAATAGGTTTTTTTGTGATCATTTCACCAGACTAAGGATTCATTTCTCATGATTTAAATAAATATTTAATATATATATTTTAAAAAGCACATGTATACATTGAAGAGCAATCCTGTATGTCAACCCTGTGCAGTTACTGCTGATATGAAGTAAACATATCTGCTGCATCTGGTGAGGTGATTCTGCAGAGCCGTCACAGCGAATAAACACTTCATCCACGTCCAGCTCACGATTTCAACAGCAGCACTGACAGACTAAAATTAAAGAGTGGTGTGTTCATCTGTTCATTCAGATTCAAACCGTCCCACAGCATTCAGCAGTGCAGGACGGTCACATTCTCTCATATGTAACTCACATCTGTCGAAATTCACAGTTTGCAAAAATTTAAAAAACATTAGATCAACGTTCAAATAAATAGTGTTGTATAAACTAATATTATATTAATGTTACTGGAGAACGTTCCCTGTTATCTGGGCATCTGTTCTGTCCAAACGAATCATTCACTGATTCTCTGATCTCATTCCAACACGAGTTTGCTGTGGTTGTGTGAATGACTGTGGGTCACCTGAGGGTCATAAAGCACCTACTGCTCCGCCCACCTCACCTGGAAAACATCTGGATACAGAACAAGCCCTGAGACGCACAGAGAAAGCCAGCAGATTAAGACAATCATGGTTTATTATGAGCGTATGCATCATTTACACACAGATAAAGCATCTGCAGTGCAGAAAAAAACCTGCTGGAGTTTTCTTTGATATGATTTCATTCAGGAGCATATATGAACATTCTTATTAGAACTTCAAGAAATGCAGGAACAAAGTGTTCATCTGTTTTTTTTCCCATTATCCGTCTGGATACCTGATGAAGTTCATGTTTTGGTGGAGCTTTGTGACCTTCATCGGTCCAGATCCAGATCCGTCAGTTCAATCAAGGTTCATAATGAGAAGGTCTGAGCGTTCAGTGTGAGTTCACTGTGCTGTAAGAGTCTCACTGCACATCCGGTGTTTTTGTCCACAAACACTGAACCTGTGAGTCTCGGCCCCGAATGATTCCTCGATTACAGACGTGACGGAAACAGTAGATGAGTGTCTCTTTGTGCCTGAAACATTATTACAAACAAAAAACATGTCAACAACAGTTTAACCCTCAAAATAACCAGTTTTGAAATAATTTACCAACACTTCTGGAAATTCACAGTTCTCTGACGTTGATTAATAGTCACATGCTGGTAAGGAAATTATTTTTTAAAATAATTGTAATGTACTTTTTAAAATCAACATTGCCTCTTTTTTTCATAATTTTTACATTTTTAGCAAATTTTTATTTTTTTACTTATTTTATTACAATTTCTTAAATTAATATTTACATTTTTAGCATGTGCTTGGTTTGTTTTTATTTAATGAAATCTTAATTGTCTTAATAAATATTTTTTAATTAATTAATTATTGATAAAAATAATTTAATGTTTTTTTATTTTTTAATTTAAAAAATTAAGAAATAAGATTTTTTTTTACATTTTACACTTTTATTTTTTAATTTCTATTTAATACTTATTTTATTTTAAAAAATTAAAATAGTATTTAAATTTTTAGAAAGTGCTTGTTTTGTTTTTATTTCTTTTATTTTAAAGGTTTAATTAATATTTACATTTTAGCAAGGTTTTTATTTAATTGTACTTTTTTTATTTAATTATTTTAGCAAGTGTTTTATTTTATTTTAATTTAATTAAACACTTTTTTAGTTTTTTTTATTTATTTTACATTTTTATTTTTACATTTTTAGCAAGTGTTTTATTTTGTTTTTATTTATTTTAATTTACATTTTTTATTTAATTAATATTTACTTTTTTAGCAAGTCTTTTTTATTTATTTTAATTTTACATTTTTGTATTTAATTGCTATTTACGTTTTTAGCAAGTGTTTTATTTTGTTTTTATTTATTTCAATTGTACAATTTTATTTAATTAACATTTACATTTTCAGCAAGTGTTTGATTTTGTTTTTATTTAATTGTAAAATTTTATTTCATTAACATGTACTTTTATTAATTGTAATTTAGAATTTTTTTAACAGTGTCATCAGTGAAAATCAGTGAATGTTTAGCAGTCTGGTTAATTTAGCTGGTTAGTAGATTATAACTACACCACCTGACGAGATGAATGAACAGCTCGATCAATCACTATCCAGACAGTTTAGAGCTTCTACTTTAAGTTTAGTTTTACAACTTGACTGATAAAAGGTGTTTGTGAACAGACTACAAAGCACATCATATTTGAGTTTCGCATCATTTCAGCCAGAAAATGCGATGAAGACGGTCATATATTCTGTCAGCAAGATAAATGTGCTGCTAATTCCAAAATGATGAGAGTCAACAAGAATAGCAGCTCTTATGAAATAAACACAAACATCTCCATCTGAGGACCTTCCTGGAAGTCAAACGCCTGCTGTGTGAAGAAATCGCTCAAAACTCTTTCATGATGTTTGTGATGATGATGATGATGATGAAGGCCGGCTCACCTGTATCCGGTTTCCAGCGGTTACCAGAGCTGATCCCGATCTGAGGAGATCTGTGGCGCACGTAACATGGGAAATGAAAGCAGGAAACGGCATTAGTTTAGTGTTTCATACAGAAAAGAAAGATATAGGCTCTTTGAGGTTGATATGGTTTATTTAGAATCGATGAAGACCACCGCAACGCCGGCCAATCACGAGAGCCTGCGGATATTTAGGATCAATAATTAGGCTCCAGACAGGTTTGGCGAGGCCGTTTAAATAATTGATAGACGTTGAACGGGCTCGAGTCATACAGTCGTCATAACCAGCGGCAGAAGGACATTTGCATTGGGTTTCTATTAAAAGCTTCTAATTAAAGCGCTGGTGATGTTCAAGGGTGTTGCGGTGACACACTAGTCATTAATGGGGCTAAAAGCTTCATCTGCTGGTAACAAATGATCCCAGAGACAGATGGATGTGAGCGTCCCACCGCTGACCTTCAACAGCAGAGACCCGCAGAAACGACCCACATAAAACTACACGAAAGTCCAGCCAAATCCCTGACAAATAACATCTTAAGATCATTCAGTCATCAGACAGTCACCTGCAAACCTGTACGAGTTTCATTCTTCTGTTGAAAACAAAAGAAGATATTTTGAAGAATGCTGGGAATCAAACAGGTGACGGCACCCATTGACTTTCTATTGTATTACTATGAAAGTCAGTGGCTGCTGGAAAATATTTAGAATATCTTCTTTTGCATTCAGCAGAAGAATGAAACTCATTCAAGTTTGGTCATGATGATCATTTTCATTTTTGGGTGGACAATTTAACAACCACATAACATAAATGAAAAGTTCATTTGCAAAAACAGATCTGTTTTTAACAGTTTTCAAAAATCATGTTTTTTTTCCATCAGTGTCAGTCAAACTTGTTAAGTTATTAAAAAAAAAACTAATTTCTGAATGTTCTCTGAACATCCTTTTTTTTTTTTTTTTAAAGTAAATGTAAAAGGATACATTGTATCATTCTGAAACATCATGAGAATGTTACTTTTGAATGTTCTCTGAACATTCCGAAACAAGTAGATACATAAAAAATGTCACACAAACATCCAACTAAAACATTCCATTGATCAATGTATTAATACTGTTTTTGTGCTGTTTTCTGAGGGTTTTTTTTTATACCTTTGTGGTCTTGATCTTGTTTCCTGTAGCACAGCTCCAGCCTTTCAGATCCGGCAGGACTTTACACTCCTCTCCATCCAGACACGGATGCATCTGACACCACCACTTCTGCTGGACTATAGAGGCTGAACACACACACACACACACAAGATAAATCACTGCTTTACCCTCATAACACATTCAAATCTGTTTTGACCTGAATGCATATGTTTATGTAAGTTTTATATAATGTTATATTATTATATGAGTGTGTGCGACGAACAACCGTATAAGTCCAAAAAAACAAAAAATGAGATAACCATGTGACATTAATTGTATGTGTGAACTTTGTATAAAGAAACAGTTTGGGGACATTTTCGCGCGACCAAGAGTCCGCATTTTAAACGTTAAAATAGCGTCACGCGGAAAAACCGTTTATGTCCACAAAGAAGAATGGAGATGCCGCTTGCTGTCATGTCCGCTTCGGACATTAAAAGGCAAAACCTCGGCAAAAAAAAGAGAGCCGACATGACCAAATGGAAGGACAGAGTAAGGAAGGCTTTGAGGGATGCTGGAAAACCATATTTGACTCGAAGAGGAGAACAAAAACCAGGGAAAAATCCACCCAAACTGCTGAGTGGAAGAACCGTATATGTGATGTGATCTCTCTCTCTCTCTCTCTGAACGCGCTAAACACCGCATAAACAGTTAACCTATCAAAATAAACCACATACCATATATAATAACGCTGTATTCTTTTATATTTCCCGCCAGTCCTGTGTAAAGTACGGCAAGCAGAGTTTATTTGTTTATATATTTATTTATATCGTGAGATGGCGGAGCGCGAGAACAGTTTGAAGTAGTATATACACAGGTGCGCTGCGCCAGCTTTTCTAAATAAACGACAAGGTGCACTATTGGAGCTATCTAAACATACAAGAAGTGATCAAAGATATCCTATCTGACTAACTTGTTACAGTTATATTTGCGTGTAGCCTAGCCTACTGGGCGTCTACTATAGATCAGTCATGAATAGGTCGAAATGAAAGTTGAGAAAATTATGATATATCTTGTATACCTTATGATATGTTGAATAATATTTAGCTATGATGTATGTCTGCATTGTATTTATTGTTTTTTGTTAATAATTCATTGTTATTGCCTGTACTGTAAGAATGTCTATGTATTATACATTGTTCATACTGTATTTTCTGTTTTTAAATAATTATAATAATAATAATAATAATAAACTAGAAAGAAATGCTTAATATTAACCTGAAGTTTCTGTTACTGTATTAAAACTAAGATAAAGGAATCAGATCTTTAGTGGTTTAAAGTGATATGATGAACTGGAGTTATACTGTTATTCCACACTAACTGGACATATACCGTTCTTCCACATTTCAGAAATATAAATCACAATAACTTTTGATTTTTAATACTGACACTGAAAAATGTTATCTCCTTAGAATTGAGAAGCTTTTGTTGTCAATTTTCAAGTAAAATAAAAATATATAACATAATGTTCACAATCCAAATGAAAAAAATCTTATTACTCAAAATTTGAAAATATGGACTTGTATGGTTCTTCGTCTCAAGGCCTCATATATATGTTGCACCTCAGTTTTTTGGCGCTGTTCATGTCAAATTTGAAATTTCTCAAACTGACTTTTTTTTTTCCATATGATCAGTTGCTGGTTTGACTTGATGTGGAATACATTATGAGGACTAAACCCGTGCGAACGAGGTGTGATGACGGAGGGAATCATTACCAGGTTAAGTGCTGATGGTTTTTTAGAGATGACCCGCCGATGGAGGACATTAGAGCCGCGCTTTAATTTGCAGAGAATGTCAGAGACTAAATGTCAGTGAATAGGTCAGACGGCACTCAGGGGCCCGAACCCATCCGAACGGATCCGTTAACATTCATTTTACACAGATAAAGCATTACGGCTGGAACGATTAGAGGTGATCAGAGTTTAATCAGCTTCTTCATTAACGGACAGACTTTAAACACAACGCTAATGATACGCTCAGAAATTCATTTGATAATCTATTCATATGAGCAGTATTTGCTTGATTAATTGAATTAAAAGATTTTATTTCCAGCATTTTAGTGAAGAGCTAATTATTACTCATCTTGAGAATTAGAGGTTATACAACCAAACATTAAAACAGTGTTATATCAAGTTCTATTATTGTTTCTGTCAATATTTTTTAATTATATTTTATTCTTATTTTTTTCTGTGAATTGACTTTAATTCTAAATGATCTTTTTTTACAGTGCAGATTTTATGTGCAGCTCATGTTGTTCTTGTGATCTTGCTGTAATGTTGAGGATTCCCTAATGCTGGATTGAGTTTGTAGAATATCTCAGAATGACCGTCCAGTGTGCTTTTACGTACCGTCTACGCAGGACGGAGCCGCTCTGGTGGTTCCTGCCACTTGTCCCGGGAAACACGAGCACTTGACGGTCTGCGAACGCTCCTCAATCTTGTTCTTATTGCAGCATCGGTGTAACGCCACCACCTCACACGTGCCCGTCCGCACGTGATGCACCACTGCAACCACAATACAAACAGAAATAGAAAATAGACAAAATAAACTTCTTTTATTTCAGCTAACATTTCACTTAGAGTAACTTGATGCACTAAAATAACTAAAATAAAAATGAATAAAAATCATAAATTAGAATTTATAAATTAGAAAAAAAAACCTTTTCAATTAAATTTAAAGCAGAAAATAAAAATGAATTTAAAATATCAATAAAAAACTAAATGTTTTTTTAAATAATAAAAATGTAATAAAAAAAAACTATTAAAAAAAATTATAAAAACTAATGATACTAAAATAGCACTAAACCATACTCATAATCAGAGACATAAAAAAACTAAATAATTTTTAATAAATAAATAGATACATAAATAAAGACAAAAACAAACAACAAAATACTACAAGAAAAAAACCCATAAAACCATTACAATTTTTTGTTTTAAGTTTTAAAAATATATATATATTGATAACATTATTAAATGAAAATGTATTAAATTAATACAAATCAATAAATAATGAATAAATGCATTACTATACTAAATAAAACTAATTAAAATGAATAAAAAAAAAACAATCTCAGTGATAAAATAGCACTGGATCACAGGCATCATCATAGACATTAAAAATAACTAAACAAATGTTTTAAAATTATTTAAAAAACCCCAAAAAAAACAACAACATGAAAATATAAAAATTAAGAATAATTTAAAAAAATTAATAAAATGTTGATGATACTAAAATAACACTGGATCTCAATCATCATCATCAGTTTGAGTAGTGGACACCGTGAGTGACAAGCTCAGCTAAACTCCGTTCACACACACTTCAGTATCGATCAGGAGAGAAAGCGCATTCGTGAAGCCAGTGTGAGTGCTGCGAGGGGCTGGAGGAGCGCAGGAGGAGGCGCCGCTGAGTCTCGGTCACTCTCCTTCCTCCCGCTGAGCGCTCGTGTTGATCTGGTGACGCGTCACTCCAGCCGCTCAATTATTCACACGCTGCGGAGCTCTGCACTTTTAATTGCTGCTGACATTTCTATGAGACGCCTGTGTGTGTGTGCAGTAAACAGCTAATTAAGAGTTTGGATAGCGGTCTCAGAGCGGACAAGTTTTTCTAATTAAACTGCACTTGCATGACTAATACTAGTGAGATTTGCTGGGATTGGTGGTGATCGAACAGGAAACAGGAAGTGCATTACTCTGTTTCCTCTGCTGAACTGTGTTCTAAATGTCTCTGCTCTAATCACATGATCAAATGGACTGTGACAAACCATATCTGTAAATGCACAGCATAAAAACATGGTCTTTCTCACTATTTGTGTCTTGTTTTCCAGATATCTAAAAATCTGTAAATTAAGATGCATTAACTGGAGAAGCAAAATGATTGAAGATCTATATATCTTTTTTAGTTTTCTGAAAAAAGCATCAAAATGAAGTAAGTTTGAGCTTAGAAAAAGAACAAATATCTATTCTTCTGACCACAGTGACAGATATTTGTGCTTGTTTTACACATCATTTTGATTTTTCAGAATATCTCATTATGTGTTCGAGGCAAGGAGAACAAAACCCACCTTGATGTCCCCTGGATTGTGCTGGAGATCCCAGGAGGAGAACCAGCAGCAGGACCTGAGTGAGAACTTTCTGAAGATCTCTCATGCTCATCCTGCACACAAACACACACATTCGATTTCACTTCATTTATTTGATGTGAACTTTTACAGGAGTCAGTGGGGAAAAATCCCAGATTTTCTTATTAGACTCCCGCGGAAACACACCGACTCCAGAGCAGAGCCTCGTTAGGCGTCATGTAAACGATCTCACTCACACTGACGGTAATTACTGGCAGCTGGTTGTATCGCTTACACTCTGGTTATGAACTGATATTCACCTTCTATATTCCATTACGGAGGTGCTGGAGATCCGACCGTTTGTTTTCCGATCTGTATTAGGATTGTGGTTGAGTAATGAGTATTAGATCATCTGAGACTGACACTCACACACTCACACACACACTGAGAGAAAAAAAATATTCAAAATATTCAAAAAATTGAATATTAAAATTGATATTGCAATAAAAAAAAATCAAAAATATATTTCTCTATATAAATTGATTACATTATTCGATTAAAATGTGTTGAATTAATACAAATCAATAAATAATAAATAAATACATTACTATAGTAATAATACTACTTAATAATTTTACATTTTCCAAAAAAAAAAATAGAGTTCATTTAAGATATATATACACTGCCGCTCAAAAGTTTTTAATGGTTTTTAAAAACGTTTCTTATGCTCATCAAGGCTGTGTTCATCTGATCAAAAATACAGAAAAAAATTATATTGTGAAATATTATTATGATGTAAAACAATGTTTTTCTATATTAATGTACATTAAAAATTAATTTATATCTGTGACTAAAGTTGCTAAAATCCGTTACTAAGATTACTAACATTTTCAGCAGCATTACTCAAAATATGCTGATTTATTATCAATGTTGAAAACAGTTTTGCAAACTGTGATAGTTTTTTCAGGATTCTTTGATCAATAAAAGGTTCAAAAGAACAGCGTTTATTTAAAATAGAAAGGTTATCTAACAATATATATACGCTAGACGTGTAAGCAGACGTGTCGATGCTGTAATTCAATGTGTTTATCATGTATTAGGTGTTATAAATTCTCAGAGGTGAGAATAGTTTTACACAAGCTGTTACAACAACATGAATTATATATTAAACACTAAATCTGAGGCCGTACTAATATTTATGTTCATTCATACTCATAAACGGCGCGTAATTGCTTCCGAGCGTCTTCGTACAGTATCACCTTGGGAATGTGATCAAATGACCTTATAAAAGTCTTTAATTCGAGCGCCAGAGGGGAGAAACGCAGACTTATTTTCTCATTAAGAATCTGTCAGAGAGGAACGAGCCGTTTCTAATTGTGTGTTTTATTCTAAAAGCTCTTCATGTTTAATTCAGGCCTTTGTGTTGTACTGCAAACCCTCAGGACATCTGCATAATTTATGCAGCGAACAAGAGAACACGCCGTTAAAGTTTGGACTATTGCAAACATTAATAAACTCGCACGCATCGGCGATGAATTATTAAAATAGGAATCGAGTGCGTTTCGAAATGAGGCTGTCGGCACACGTTCCGTCATCGCTCCTCATTTCCAGCATGCCATTCATCTTCGTTACGTTTTGCAGAGTTCACAGGACTCCATCGGACGCACCTGAAGCTGCTCCAAAACCGCTTCAGAACTGCTTTAGTCGCTATAGAACCATCTCAGAGCCGTTTTAGAACTGCTTCGGATCAAAAAATGAACACTGGTATGACTGTCACTAGTTTAAACTCAAATCAAAAGTCTCTGATTCCCTGCAGACCTTCATGCTGAAGTCAAGCTCTAAAGACGTTGCGGTGAGTCACAGCACAGACGCTCGACCCTGAACCTCTCCAACACTGACAGACGAGACGGGTCTGATCCAGAGCGCTTCTGAGTTCACAACAAGAACAGACAACCAGACATACACTGCTGCTCAGAAGTTTGGGATCAGTAAGACTTGTAATGTTTTTTAAGTCTCTTATGCTCATCAAGGCTGCATTTATTTGCTCAAAAATACAGAAAAAAACAGTAATATTGCAAAATGTTATTACAATATAAAATAACAGTTTTTATTTTAATATACTTTCAAATATAAATTATTCCTGTGATGCAAAGCTGAATTTTCATCAGCTGTTACTCCAGTCTTAAGTGTCACATGATCCGTCAGAAATCATTCTAATATGCTGATTTATCATTAGAATTATCAATGTTGGAAACAGTTGTGCTGACAAGTATTTTTTTTGGAACCTGTGAATTTTTTTCAGCATTCTTTGATCAATAAAAGGTTAAAAAGAACTGCATTTATTTAAAACAGAAAGGTTTACTAACAATATACACTACTGTTCAAAAGTTGTTAAAAATGTTGTTCTTTTTAACTTGTTATTCATCAAAGAATCCTGGAAAAAAAAGAATCACATGTTCCAAAAAAAATATATATACAGTATATTTGGCAGCACAACTGTTTCCAACATTGATAATTCTAATAACAAATCAGTATATTAGAATGATTTCTGAAGGATCATGATGAAAATTCAGCTTTTCATCACAGGAATAAATTATATTTGAAAGTATATTAAAATAAAAACCATTATTTTATATTGTAATAACATTTTGCAATATTATAGTTTTTTCTGTATTTTTGAGCAAATAAATGCAGCCTTGATGAGCATAAGAGACTTAAAAAACATTACAAGTCTTACTGATCCCAAACTTTTGAGCAGCAGTGTGTCATAGGCTTTTGAGGCTCATATAGTCTGATCTAGTGAGAATATGGAGGAAAAAACAGCTCGATTTACTGCAAATTCTGATGCTTGTAATGTAAATCAATGAGATCTTTATAACAGTAGAGCAGATACCGACATAAAACGATATATGTCCAATAATATGTCTTAGTAGATGAGATTGAAATGATCCAAACATATAATGCAATGCAATCCAATGATGACTGAGAGGTTCTGATGATCAGATTTGACACTCACTGATTTTCTACAAAATGATTCATGGAGAAACAAGTAAAGCCAAGCTGCCTCAGTCCAGTAAGTGTTCATCTGGAAATATCACTCTTCTGACATTTACTTGATAGAAATCAGTCAAGTTTCTGAACTCTCACATATAAAGCAATGCGAGTGTCATGTCCTCCATCCGCGTCTCTCGTTCCAGTGTGATGTTTCAATCAATGTCTGTGAGATTCAGTGTGCCACCATTAGCTCTTCACCTCACACACACTAATCAATGCCAATCGCTCTAATGTTTGCCTGTGTAATATGAACGCTCTATTTCTGATCTGCTTTTAATTGCTCTTTTTGTGATGGCAGCATCAATAATAAATACGGTTCAGAAACAGGAAAAAAATCATGTTTGCTTTAAATCGCAGCGGAGAAACGAACATCTGACCATATGTTTGTGAATCTGCCGTTACAGTCCTGAATAGGGTAAAAAAAATTAACTAGTTATTGGCTTACTTACCCAGTTGAATGATTACACTGATAATTGCAAACATTTTTTGTATTAGAGTTTTCTAAAATGTTAGGTTTAAATATGCAAATGAGGCATTAATTAATGAAATATGTGCTAATTTGCATACATTTCCAGTACAAAAATCTAAACACTGGATGAAGTCAGTTTCAAAATTCAAAAAATGTTTTACAGAGGAAATTTTGGTATCTCATTTTTGTCACTCCATAATTCAGAAAATATTTTTAAAATGATAGTCTGAAAAAACACTTTATGAAAAACCAAAAACCCCAAAATCTCAAACTTGACAGGTGCATGAAAAATCTTTGTTATAAATGTTAGGATGAAACGTCCTTAAAGTAATGCTTATGGAACATTCTTGATGAACGTTCTGTCAATGTTGTTTTTAGAATACTAAAAATAAACACTCAAAAAATGTAATATTTTAGGTAGAAATATAGTTAGTAGAATGTTGCAAGAAACTTTGCACCCTTTACATAATGTTCTAATCACAACAAGAAAATTGGAAATTTTAACATTCTTAGAATAACAAAAATAAACATTCAAATTACATTACATTTTGGGTGAAAATAAAGTTAATAGAATGTTTTCAGGAAATGTTTTTGTAAGCTTCAAATAACATTATAATCACAATAAGAAAACTTGACATTTTAATGTTTTCGGAACATTAACTAAATGTTTCTACATCGTTTTTATAACCTAAATCTGGAGCAAAGATGAAGACCTAGATCTAAGATCAAGACAACTGATGCCTTTTCTTTTTCATTATTTAAAGATTAAAGAAATTCAATTAAAGACCTAAATATTCAATGTGTTATTTGCCATTTTTAATGACTATTCTTACTAGTATTTTTGAGTGAAAACTGTGTCAAAGTCAATCCTACAGCAGTAATACAGAAGCTTTGTTTAATAATACCCTTAAATCATCGTATTTGTCAACACGAACCCTTTACAGCTGCTGTTTTGTGTCTCGTCAGCAGTGCGTTGAGCTGTTAGAGACGCCGTCCCAGCATGCTTTGTGTTTTCATCGCACCTCTGAGAGAAGCTGAACTGAGCTTTAATTATAACACACGTGTTTTTAGACCGAAACTCCTGATTTATCCGTCCAAAATGAAGCTGTGCGTCTGCATTTCTGACAGCTTATTAACAACAAACGTTCGTTTTCTTTCGCTGCTGCTGAAGAAAGAGAGATGTTTTGCACACAATGAGCTTTTTGGCTGCTTCAGTCCAGTTTCTGCAGAAAGTGGGTCATTTCACAGCCGTAACACACCTGTGAAACCACAGAATCCACTAACCTAACCAGGCTGTGACCTTTCGACCTCATGAAACGGTTCAGCTGTCAGAATCGCTTTTATAGTGCAAGAACAAACTGTTATACAGCGTCCGTTTCCTTCAAATGTCCTTCCTGTTTAACACATCAGCAGTAGAGATGTGACTTTAATAGATTATTGCGCACAGGATCTATCGAGCGGCGGCTATGAAACAAATGCTTATTTCATTACATTTCTATTTGTTTTAAAGGTGATCCTTATGAATCTCTGATGTGATTTAAGGCGCCGTAGTTCCTCCTGCATCTCGCCGCAGTATCGGCATCAGCATGAACTTGTTTCTCTGACAGAAGTGTGATGAAAGGTGTCAGAAACGCAGTCTATTTTTAGCCTCGTCGTGAGCGTGCTCTCATTGGACGCAGACGGGACAGGAAGTGACGGGTGATTATGAAACACCCTTAATTAGCAGCTGAGATTCCTGTTAGACAATTAAACTCAAACTGCACGTCAAATGACTTCAGCACACTGCAAAAATGATTTTTACTTGATATTTTTGTCTCGTTTTCAAGTACAAATGTGCATTTACAGTACTACGGAAGTACAGAAGTATTCAGATATTCTGAAAACAAGTATCAAAATGATCTGTCCCATTGGCAATTATTTTCTTTTTTACATATTTTACATATAATTTTGATCCTATTTTTTAGGAAACAAGACTTAATATCTTTTTTTGCTTAAGATCTGTACTGGAAAACAAAACAAAAATAATGAGGACGAGAATCTTTTTTTGCAGTGCATCGTGGAGGGTTTATTTTAATCTCTGTAAATAATTAATAGTTCATTATTGCAATTTACTTTTTTGTTTTTGACAAGTGTATTTTTTTTTCTAAAGGCAAAAACTTTAAACAAGCTCATAAACTCCAACCGTCACACATTACTAACATGACATTAGCTGAAGAGAAAGCCTGTAAATACATAAAACTACAGCAGATATGACATCAGTATTGTTTTGCCAGTCATATTATCAAATGACAGATGAATATTTGACATTTGACTGAACATACGGCCTCAACCACACAAGTTATGGAAGCTTTTGTCCTTCCAGGCGCCAAATTTAGGCTGTAAAAGCATTGTAGGAACAATGTTTTAAAATGTTATTAAAAGGTTACATTGTCCAATTTTCTTGTTGTGATTGGAACATTATTTAAAGGTTACAAAAACATTTATTACAACCAGTGTTGGGGTAATGTATTACAAGTAACGCAAGTTATGTAATCAGATTACTTTTTTACAGTTACTCAAGTTACTCTGTTTATAATTTCAAAAATCTAACTAATTAATGATATTAGTTACTTTTTATGGAGTAATGCAATATTGTAATGCATTACTTTTAAAACTTCTAAGAACATTAAAATGTCAGTTTTTCTATTATTATTATTATATGGTTAGCTGGTTGAGATTATGCTCACAGAATCAGCTCGGCACATCCAAATTCAGTCTGACCCCAAAGAGACCGAGTCTGCACGTCCGTCTCTCTCGTCAGGGTCGAGCTCTCCTCCATCTCAACAGGGCACAATATGTTCAGAGACCAACACGAGTCCAGATTAATGCAGGACTCAAGGTGATGAGGACGGCCAATAATAGCAGCCACACACACGACTGTGAAATCACAGCTAAAACATCTCAGGAAGCCTCTCTGTGCTTCATTAGCAGCTTCAGGTGTTTGTGTGTCAGACCGGCAGCGTAATAACCAGGGTTAACGGAGAAAACAAGAAAAGAAGTCGATGTAATTACAGCATCCGAAGCGGCAACTAGTCAGATAACGTCTATTTTTCACACCGTCACTGGTTGCATCTTTTCTCATAAAAATGCTGTGCCGTGGCTAAACGATCTCCAGCGTTCATCAGTGACAAACTCATTTGTGATTCAGGATTTGGGATATTGTAATGTATTTCCAAGTGAAATGGATTCTTAAATGAGAATAAATGTAGGGTGGGGTTTGATTTTGAGCGGATGGGTGTGGTTTGCTGTGATTGAAAGGTCACTGGAGGGGAGGAGTTATTATTATTACCCCGCCCTCATGTCACTGTGCACATCATCAAAGAAGAGATGTCGTTTCAAGGAGAATGTCACATTTTACATTTACGTTTATGCATTTAGCAGATGCTAACGATTTGTTTAAAGATTGCCAGTGCGCTTGATTGTTATAAGAAACATAATAATCATGTGCATGTACTGATAAAACTGATAATATGTTTTACAAAAAAAGTACTTCTTTAGTTTTTCTATTTTAATATTTCAAGTTTTATTAATGTGCGTTTTTTAAATTTGCTGGCAATTACTAAGTGAAAATGGCTTTGTTTTTTTCCAGTGTTGATAAATCAGTTTTAATAAACATGCAATATTCCATAAACAACTGAAAATTGGTTGTTTTTGTTTTCATATTGATTTTAATCTTCCCAGTTCATTTTTTTCAAGCGGTAATAAAAAGAGCGCTGTGCTCACAGACAGAGGTGACAAACTGCATGTGTGACACGAACTTGTCAATCCAGTCATGAAGTTTAGTAATGCATGACAATGTATGATAAAATATGAGTGTGACCATCAAGATGGAGACAGATGGCAAAAGTTGATGCGTTTGCAGCTCATTAATGTCATCTGGAATCAACCGGAGCACATGTGACGTCTTATGAGCAACAGAAGACACATTCACACCCTAAACACCAAAACCACCAATCCAACCCGAGCCCATGGGGTCGTGACCTCAGATTGACAAACACAAACATCTGACCAACAATATGATGCTATACAATATGATTATTGTCACTTTTCTATTCTATATCAATGTTTTTTTGGCTTCTTTTTATGCTTGTTTCTAAAAACTAGTTTAATCTGGGCTTCTTCTGTCACTTTTGAATTTTAAATCTTTTAAATTATAATGTTTAACTGATTTTGTTAAAAATCTAAATGTGTTTTTCTTCTCTTCATGCCGTCAATAAAACATTCAAGTGTTGAAGTAAGTGCTCAAGGTGATTCCTTTGTCGCTGTGATCATTCAGCATAAACACTGGTATGATAAACACAGCGCTTACTTTCTTTGTATGGAGCATCTGAAGTGGCGCATAAAGCTCGAAGGAATCAGCTGGTCATGTCCTTCTGATGCTCAGTGGACAAAAAACACACGCTAGATATCAGGACAACGTTTAGAGTCACCAGCTCCTGTAATCACACACGCGATTACACAGCTAATGGGAACATTCTCACAATGTTTTTTAAAAGTTATATAAATGTTAGGACGAAATGTTTTTAAAGTGACAATTTTGGAATGTTTAATGTTTGTTAAAGGTCCTCATGGTGTCATTTGTGTTTGATCACCATTAAAAACGTTAAAAAAATCACACGTTAAAAAAATTATTTTAACGTTCTTAGAATATTAAAAGTAATTGTTCAAATAATGTTAGAATTTGGGGAAAAAATAAAGGTAGTACAATGTTGAAAAAAAACATTTTTGTAACCTTTAAGTAACGTTATGAACACAACAAGAAAACCGGACATTCTAACATTTTAGAAACATTCCGTAAAAATGTTCTCACAACGTTTTATAACCTAAATTTTATAACCTAAATGTCACCTGGGTGGTCAATTAGTTCACCCAGAATCAACTAGAATATGAAGAAACAATCTGAAAATAGACACTAGTTTTGATGTCTGATGTTTACTTTTTACATATTCAGCATGCTCACTGAAAATCTGCATGTGCTCTGTATTAAACTGATTTGGAATTGAATTAATTTATTGTAATTCTTATGTGGGTAAACAGAAGTCCTGGAAAGGCTGTTTAGAATTGAATATTAAGTACCAACCAGCTAACTTTTACATTTACATTGATTTCTCCTGAAATGCACATTGCCTATTTACGTTCACATTCTCTGACTCCTGAGTTTTACTCCACTGAAACACTCCAGCTCTACCTTCTACATTATTCTCAATATTCTAACTCCCAACACAAGTGACATTTCATCACGTATAGTTTCTCAGTCCTGCTTTTTCTCAGGTCTGATCTGGATGGGCTGCAGCTTTCACTGCCGTTCACAGCTTTCATACTCTGAAGATCAGCGGCTTGGGACTCAGAGATGCAGAAAACACAGTCATTAGCGACCACAGAACGACTTCACCGACGCAGAAAGAGATTCAACTGGGTTCTGACAATATTAATGCTAAAGACTGGAAATGATCGATGTGATTCCAGAAAACTCCAACTAGTGGGACGGCTTTTTTTCCTCACAAAATACAAACAGAACATGAGGAAATAAAATAATAATAAAATAACAAATAAATAAATCAGTACAAGCATACAGGCTACGACGATTCTTCCGAAAAACCATGTTATGACATGGTACCATTGCAGTACTTCAACAAAAATCTGTTTTCAAAACCACTTTTCAGAACGTGTTTGTTTCTTAATTTGTGCGTTTTGTGAATTAATGATGTCTATGTAGTCAAGTACACTGTAAGTACGTGGTACATTGTGTCAGATGTACCCTGAACAAACACTGTAACACTGAATGGTTACAGTATATTTATATATAGCAATCAAGTAATAAAAATGTCAAACATAAGCCAAAACAACCCACATTGTGTTACTGGTCACTTGTAATCTATTATTTTATACACGTTAGCAATAGCAAGTGCTGACTGGATGTCTAAAACAAAACTAATCGTGTTGTCAATCACCAAATAATCAATCAATAATCGACTTTAAACTCGTTCTTATATTCCTTAACAGTTTTTTGTGTTCGTATTCGAGGTTCTGATTGATTGACTGGTACTCACCTGCGCTCAGATTAAAGACAGTTTGAAGAAGCGGCATGAATGAGCTCGTACCTGCCGCACCTGCACCGCTCCTGATCAATCCATCCGATCAGCTCGATCAGTCCGCCGGGAGTCGGGGTTTAATGGCTCCAGGGTTCCGCTTTCTTTCGGTTCTGCTCGGTTCGGTTCGGAGTTCAGTCAGCGGCGCTTCACATGATTCAGATCCGCGCGCGAGTTTGGCGCGTAACCGTCACCAACCGTCACTAACCGTCCCAGAACTGAAGAAACGAAATTATTCCGCTGAAGGGTTCCCGCGTCTTCTGTTTAAATAAATTGTGATGTTAATAATGAGCGGGAAAAATAGAAATCACAAAAGAAAAGAGATGGAGAGAGAGAAACAGATGCTGCTCTTCCCTGAGCTTCACACACACACTGACTGACCGAAATATACATACAATCAAAGCTCTCTTTCTCTCTCTCTCTCTCTCTCACACACACACACACACACACACACACACACACACACTATAATTCGTTTACATTATACTCTAAAGTAATTGATTCTTAGACTACACCAGGTAACAAAAACATGTTGTAGGAACGTTTTGCTTACGTTTACATTAAAACGTTATATCGGAATGCTCTTTGAACGTTCAAACCGTCTAGTGGTTTGTTTTATTTTATTTATTTATTTATTTTTAAATCTCGGTTATAAGAATTTTAAAGTAATGTTCCATATACCACTTTAAAAAAAACATGAGAATATTACTTTCAAATGTTCTATGAACAAGTATCTTAATTATATTTCAGAAACGTCAGATTAACAACACCTTACTGAATTATGTCAGATACATACTGAACAAATATGCCACTGAATGATTTACGACATTAACAAACAAAAAAGCCTTAGAAATAAACCAAAACAAACCATATTACGGCACACCAGTCTAAAATATAATTGAGTTACACAAACTTTAAAGGGATGTTTATTTCATAATTTTGCAGACATTATGATAATGTTACTTTTGAATGTTACTTATGAAATGAGTAACATTTAAACAGCATTTGATGAACGTCTTACTGATAAATGTTTTAAAAATGTTCCATGAATCATGTATAAATAACGTTTTTATGCTATTAAAGACCAGATAAATATAAACAAATGTTCTATGAACGTTACTGGTAGAACGTTTGTTCATAACTTTGAGAGAACGTTCCAGAACGTTTTGAGAATGTTCCCTTTGACCATGGTATTATCATAAACGTCCCAAAAAACAACCCAAACATGTTCATGTTTCTCAGAAGTGCTGAATATTTAATTTATGAATGCGTGGCGCCATCGTGCGGACGCGTTTGATCCTACATGCTAACCGACGCTTAACACAAGAGTTTCTAAACATGAATAAGTGAAGAAAAAAAGCGTTTACCTCCACAACTTCTTGAATAAAATGGCTGTCGTAAGAGTGTCGTTTATTTGGAATATTCATTAGTTAACTGTGTAGCGCCTTAAACACAAACGCAACATTAGCTTCAGGTGATCGTCCTCAATCCCTCACCGACAAACCGCTAATTAGCTGTTTATTAGCATCCTGTTCTGTATATCGTCAGTGTGTATATAATAAAGTTAAAAGCGTTTGATGAACTGCATTTAGAAACATTTATAGACTCGATTTCTCTGTAAAATCTCCTTCAAAAATGAATTTTGTACTGAAATTGTTGTCACTATGAGACAAATACACATCACCTGTGAGATTCTCTTCAATGATTGAAATTACCTTAAAAATTAAATAATTAAAAAGAAATATTAGTACATTAATTGAGCCACACACACACACACATATATATATATATATATATATATATATATACACACACACACACACGTTTGTTTTTGTGAATTGTGGGGACTTTCCATAGACTTCTCTAGATTTTATACTGACCAAACGATATTGTCTATCCCCTAACCCAACCCTAACCCTACCCCTACCCCTCACAGAAAACATGTTTGCATCGTTACACTTTCAGATAAACATCATTTACTATTTTTAATCATTTTTTAACATTGTGGGGACCTCAGGCCCCACAATGTCAAAAATTTCAGGTTTTACTATCCTTGTGGGGACATTTATATATATATATATATATATACACACACACACACACACATACATATATATATATATATATATATATATATATATATATATATATATATACACACACATACATACATATATATATATATATATATATATTTTTATATATTAGATAGATACATAGACAATTTTTTGCAAGGAAATAAATGCACATAGAACAGACTCAGTAAACACACCTGTGTCACTCAGTAAAATTTATTGTAGAATTGAATCACATTTTCACCAGCATTCTAGTAATCCCACGTTTATACAAATCGCAACAGGGCTTCGTACAATATACTTACCAAAGAGAAAAAAGCTGCACCAACAATTTCTAGATCTGATTTGAAAAAAGAGCATCATTTGTCGTTAAAATGATTGTCACCGTGAAGTTTGCTGAAGTATAAGACTAAAAAACAGCGAGTAGGATGGGCGTTTGACAGACTGAGAGCAGTGCAGTGCAGATCCTCCGTGATCCGGAGGTCACACAGAGGTCAAAGGTCAGACGGACTGACCGAGGCATCTGCGGCTTTAGAAGTTCATGCTGTGGAGCGGCGCGGCGCTCAGCACTCCTCCTTCACGTAGATCTGATCGTCTGTGTCCGACTCCAGGTGCTCCAGACGATCCGTCTGCCCGCTCATGATCTCATCCGGGGTCTTCATGAACCTGCGGTACATACGCGCACGTGTTAATAAGTAATATAAGTAATATAAGTAATAACCTCACGAATGATGTGTGTTTGTGAAAGCGACGGTCCAGACTGACCTGAACAGCAGTCTCTGTCCTGGCTCCTTCCTGATGATGTTGAGTTTGTAGTAGTGTCTCAGCGCCCGCGACATCTTCTCATACGTCATGTTGGTCCGGTTCTGTGTGGGCAAAACATCACAACAATACTGTGAACACATCCCCACTCACAAAGACTCGTTTTAGATCAGGAAACATTACAGCGGAGTATAGAGCAGGGCTATTATTCTAAAATTATTTTAAAATAAATAAATTAAATATTTGGTGAAATGTAAAAATATATATAAATTGTGAAAAAAAAAAAAAACCATGCTAGTTGTCTAATTTTCATTTAGTTTAAGTTGAAGCATTAAAACTAAAAAACTTCATATCAACTATATAAACACTGAAAAATCTTTATAGATAAAAATGATAAAATAATAAAAAATAATAAAACTAACAAAAACATGCAACAAAATTACTACAAGTGTAACTAAAATCTAAATGAAAACAGAAATTAATTAAAACTATTAACAACAACTATAATAGCACATAAATGATAGCAAAATAAAAAGGGTAAAGATATAACTTCTATTCACTATAGTCATTTCCATGACTATTCCACAATTTAAGATTTTATGAATATCTATGATCTATTTCTATTCCTAATTTATTGATTTTATTTATTTTAATAAATAAAATGATAAAAAAAAAACATTAACACTGAATTTCTAAAATTGTAATATTAAAGTTTATTTTACATTTTCATCCTTACTATTTTATTTTTAATATAATTATTAATGTGCAATATTAAACTTTATTTAAATTCATTCTAATGTTATTTAATTATATTATTTTTAATATTAAATTTAATTAGTTAATGTATTCTTTTTAATATTTGACTGTTTATTTAAATTTGTAATTAACTTTAGTTTCATTTATTTTCATTTTATTTAATTTCAAATATTTAATACTTATTTTTTATATTTGATTGTTTATTTAAATTTGTAATCAAAGTATTTTAATTTTTCATATATTTTAATTGACACTAATTACTTAATTGTATTTAAATTTTGATATTTAACTTAATTTTTATTATTTTATTTAAATTTGTAATATTAAACTTCGTTTTATTTTAATTATTTTACTTTTTATTAATTCTAATGTTTTTTATTTAATTTTTCATATTTAATTTAATAGTTAATATATTATTTCGAATATTTCGTCATTTATTTAAATTTGTAATTAAATTTTATTTTTAATTATTTATTTTGTTTTAATTTACCCTAATGATTCAGTTTTATTTTCATTTTGATATTTCATATTTTTTTTATTTTTATCATTTAATTGAAATTTGTAATATTGAACTTTTTTTATTCATTGAGCAGTGAATCCGTCTGGTACCTTATGGTTTCCCCACAGGCGGGCCAGGCCGTTGGGGTCCATGATGCGGAAGACTTTGGTTTCGCGGTCCTCCCAGCGGATGTAGTTTTCGTAGCGACTGTCCGACAGCAGCTGATAGACGTAATCCCACAGGAGCCTACAGTCTGACACACCACACCACAATCACAATCACACATCAGCCATCACTGACCAATCAGCAGGAGGGGGCGGGGTCTCACCTGCGATGCGGCCCATGGGCGTGGCCTGCTCCTCGGGCGGCGAGACGGGCACGATGATGTGGTTGCGGTAGTGGCGCTCATCCTGCAGGGGGAGCTGGAGAGGCGTCTGATGGGCAGCGAGGTTCAGGCCGTGCGAAGCGTAGTGGACGGCGTTGTGCTGCTTGCCCTCGCGGCCGTTTTCCTGAGGCGTGCCGCGGCCGTGCCTGAAGTCGCCCGGCGTGGGCCCGCGGCCCGGACTCAGCAGCGGGTGCATGATGGCGCTGGGCATGAGCTGGATGACGCGCGGCGGCAGAGCCTCCTCCTGACACGGGCTGGCGGACCGCGGGGCGTCGCGAGGAAGCGCGCAGTGGCCGTTGGCCGCGGCCGGAGACACGGACAGCGGGTACACGTCCTCCGGCAGGTGGTGGTTGCTGTCGGGCAGCTGTGAGGACGCCTGCTGGAGGTCCTCGGCCGAGCGCAGCGGCGCGGGCGGATGATGGGGCGACCGTGAGCGATGGCGCAGCTCGATGGTGGGCGGCTGCAGGGAATGACTGTCTGTGGCGCGGGGCGGCCGGCGTACCGTTTCTGACAAACACAGAGACAGAAAATCAGCACCACATTTAATATCAACAACTGATTTCAATATGATCTTTTTGTATTAAGACAACATTTCTCATTTGCATTTAGTTGCACTTGATGCACTAAAATGACTCAAACTGAAATAAAAATGACTAAAAACTACATAGATATTGATTTTGAAAAATTTAAAATGACAGACAGACAGCAAAATGACTAATGAACTAAAATGAAAAATACAAAAAAAAAAAAACTATAATAGTATTTAATTGATATTAAAATAATGATTTTTTTAAAATGTTTCTGAAAGAAGCATTTATTTGATTAATAAAGCTGTAAAACAGTAAAATTATTCACTTAAAATGGTTGTTTTCTATGTGAAAATCTGTTCAGGGATATTAAAGTTAAACTAAAACAATAATAAAAAAAAGACATTTTAGGTTCTTGAAATAAAATAAACGTTAATGGAAATAAACCATTTAAACAGATTTTATTTCAGCTAGTTGCCATTTCTCATTTGCATATAGTTTAATTTGAAATACTAAAATAACTAAAACTCAAATAAAAATGAATAAAAACTATATAGATATTTAAAAAAAAAAAGGTTTTAAAAAAAAACAGACAGCTAAAATGAACCAAAATGAAAATGGTAAAAAAAAAAAATTGAAAAAAAAATTGAAAAACTATAAAAGTATTTGAATGATGCTAAAATACAGATATATTAAAATGTTTCTGAAATTCTGCTCAGCAAAGCTGCACTTATTTGATTAAAAATGCTATAAAAACAGTGAAATATTATTAGAATCTAAAACAGCTGTTTTCTACGTGAATATCAGTTAAAATGTAATTTATTTCTGTGATACGCAGCTGAATTTTCAGCATCATTACTCCAGTCTTCAGAATCACATGATCTTTCAGAAATCATTCTAATATGCTGATTTGCTGCTCAAGAAACATCTCTGATTATTAGCAATGTTGAAAACATTAACATTTTTGTGGAAACTTTGATATATTTTATTCTGTAGGATTTACAGATGAATAGAAAGTTCAAAAGAACAGCATTTATTTGAAACAGAAATTATGCAGCAGTTCCTGCAGTTCACATGTGAACCACTAGAGGATCCCAGAGACCTTCATTCAGGTTCTATTGATCTGTGATGTTGTGACATGACTCTGCTGATGGTGAAATGTGTTCGGACGCGTCAGGTGACGTGTGCGATCGTCTTTCAGGAAGTCTTCTCATATATTCCTGTTGTTTGTCTTTTCATACTCATCAAACGGCTGTTTAACTACAGCAGCGCTTCCTCGTCCGACTGGTTTTTCTGTCAACATTCCAGACTGCCACTTCCTCCGGGATCGTCTTATACCTGAGTGTTTTCAGGCTAAACAGTTGCTCACAGAAGCAGAAGAGCAGCTCACCTTCGAGTTTGTGCGTCTGCAGCGGAGAGTCGTTCAGCATGTGGAAGGAGCCGATGGGAAAGTACGGCGATGAGAGCGAGTGAGGCTTCCTCTGCTTCAGAATGTGCTGCAGGAGCTCGTACAGGACGTCACCTGTCAATCAACAGCACAAACACTCATCAGCACTTCACTCACTAATGCATGATCATCACTGGACGCACATGACGCATTTCTGTGCTGTGCACCTTCTGTATTTGTATTTGCACACCTGACATTAGCAAAATGAAAATGAAAATACGTAAACAAAATAAATAAAAAAAATTAAAATAAGTAAAAAAAATAAAAATAATAAAATTAAATAAATGAATAAAATAAAATAATACAACAAAATAAAAAAAATTAATGGAATAAATAAAAATAAGAACAGAAAATAAACAAAAATAAAATAAATGGACAAAAATAAGTATATACACACTGCCACTCAAAAGTTTGGGGTCAGTAAGACTTGTAATGTTTTTTAAAGAAGTCTCTCATCAAGGCTGCATTTATTTGCTCAAAAATACAGAAAAAAACAGTAATATAGCAAAATGTTATTACAATATAAAATGATGGTTTTTATTTTAATATACTGTAAAATATAATTTAGTCCTGTGATGCAAAGCTGAATTTTTATCAGCTGTTACTCCAGTCTTAAGTGTCACATGATCCTTCAGAAATCATTCTAATATGCGGATTTATTATTAGAATTATCAATGTTGGAAACAGTTGTGCTGACAGATATTTTTTTGGAACCTGTGATTTTTTTTTTTTCTTTGATGAATAACAAGTTAAAAAGAACAGCATTTATTCAAAATATAAATCTTTTCTAACAATGTAAATCACTTTTTATTAATTTACCACATCCTTGGTGAATAAAAGTATTAATTTTAAACTTTGAACAGTACTGTATATTGTTAGAAAACCTTTCTACTTTAAATAAATGCTGTTATTTTTAACCTTTTATCTATCAAAGAGTATCACAGGTTGCAAAAAAAAAAATTTGTCAGCACAACTGTTTTCAACATTGATAATTCTAATAATAAATCAGCATATTAGAATGATTTCTGAAGGATCATGTGACACTTAAGACTTTGATCACAGAAATCAATTACATTTTAATGTACATTAACATAGAAAAACATTGTTTCACATCGTAATAATATTTCACATTACTTTTTACTTTTCTGTCATTGTTTAATGTAGTCACAGACAGAAGTTTGATGGATTAGAAAAGCACACAAACATGAGACACACTATAAATCATCTGAAGGAAGTCATCCGTCTTCATGTTGTCTCATGAAGATTATGCATCCTATTTTAAAGAGCTTCCTGAAAGAACTTCAAGGAAATGATTCTCAAAAAGGAAGTTTGCACACACACACACACACACTTTTGCGTCTCAGTTCTCAGTTTCTGGTCAGTTTGCTCACAGGAGGGAAATTCCTGGTTCGTGCAGGTGACGGTTGTGGCTCGATTACGCACCAGCACTTCCTTATCGGCCGTTTACCCAACTTTCAACTTCCTCTAGTGACAGTGAGCACAGAAACAGCTCCGTTTCATTCCAGATTAAACACTTTTACCCACAATCCTCCATCTGTGACTGTCTCATGCGCTGCTCTGTGTTTGTAATGCAGCGGAACAGCAGTAAATACTTCATTCATTCTCTCCATAAAGAAAAACTCAGAACGCATTAAAGACAGAGCTGTTTGAGCTCACAGGATCTTAATCAATAGTTTATGCTTTTGTTGAAGCCAAAATTTTGCATTATTTTATTTGCTTTTTTAAAAAATCATGTTTGATTGCTGTATAAAATATCACCAATCAGAGAGTTGTGGTGAGCATGTACACACAAGTAAACTTAATATATATTCTTTCTTTGTATCTGTCTGTCTGTCTATCTATCTATATACTGTAGTCAACATTTGAAGTGGATGAAAACCTTTCATCAAAGTTGTCTTAAAACTAAAACAATACTCGTTCTTGTTTTAGGTTTTAGGACAAATTTTAAGAACTTTTTTGATCCACTTCAAATGTTGACTACAGCATATATATAATAGTATAATAATAGTATATATATATATATATATATATATATATATATATAAATAATACTATTATTACAAATTATAATAATGGTAAAAATGCTAATAATATTATTAGAAATGATAATAATGATAATGACAATAAAAACTGGCAAAAATGACAAAAACACAATGAAATTAATAAAATTTACAAAAATGACTGAAAACTAGGAATTAAAAATGGAAGTCATTTCAAAATATTAATAAAAAATATAACTGTATTAAATTAGAAATAATGTCAAAGTATCAAAAAACTATATATATATAAATAATGTACACATGTATGTATGTATGTATATAAAACATTATTAAAAATGATTATAATGATAATAACAATAAAAACTGACAGAAATGACAAAAACTATGAAATTAATACGATTTAACAAAAATTACTGAAAACTAGGAATTAAAAATGGAAGTCCTTTCAAAATATTAATAAAAATTATAACTGTATTTAAGTAGAAATAACATTAAAGTATCAAAAAACTTAAATTATACAAAAATATTATTTTTAATCATATATATATACTTTTTTTAAATTAAATCATATATACATACACATTTAATTTTTTTAATATTTATAATAAAATGACAAAAGCAAATAACGCAATTACTAAAAATGCAAAAAAAATTATAAAAATAAAAGCCATATAATATAAAAAAATGAATAAAAACAACATATTTTTAAGATAAATGTAATATGTGTTTGTATACACACACATACATAAACACCTATTACATTAAACTTAAAAATAGGTTTATATTCCCTTACCCTAAAATGAACATCTATACAACTTTAAACACTTGACATTACATTTTTTTAATTATACAATTTGCAGTGTTTTGTGGGTTTGTAGTTCTTTCTGTTACTAAAGCTGTTAAGTTCGCAGTGTTTCTGTCTGATTTTCAAACATTGTTTTGCTTTAAATCAGAGTTTGTAAGGTTGTGATTCTTCCCATGGACGGCTGCTTTTGTTTGCGGCTTATAATGTGAAAAATGTACAGTAAAAACACTTCTGGAACCAACGGCACTGAAAAAGTGGGCGGTACTGATGTGCTCAGTTTAAAACAATGGACCAATCAAGTGACTATGTGGGCGGGGCAATGTGTGATTGACAGCAGCAGTGTGTGTGTGTGTGTGTGTGTGTGTGTGTGTGTGTGTGTGTGTGTGTGTGCGCGCGCGTCACCTGAGTGAGGAGAGCGGTATCTGAAGTCCTCTTTGGTGAGCAGCAGCAGGGCTTTCCCGTTCATCTGGAAGCTGGCGCTGGATATCGGCCGCAGGGCGAACTCTCTCTCAGCCCAGCGCAGCCACTGACACACGTCCTCACGGCTCCAGAACACCGGCTGCATCCCTGCACACGCATGTAGACGTGTGTTAGAGCGCAGCTCATTTGAACACAACACACACAGCACTTACACTCACTTCCATTCACACACACACACACACACACACACAACACTGCTGCATTAGATTGAGACAACACAGATATCAGAGATGAGACGCGCATGTGTTTGGGTTCTGCGTGGGAAAAACACACAAACGCAAACATCTGCACGACTGCGTCTGCCAGAAACTTCCCATCAGCCCCTGTGCTCGATCTGCTCTGCTGATGGGAATACACACATGCACACACACACACACTCGTGTTTTATAAACGTTAACTGAATCGATTACAACATCTTTATTAACCGTAATAAAATAAAACATCAATATTAGATGGAAAAACAAACTTAGCTGCCAGAGAAACATTTCTAACATTTCTTGTTCAGCTGAAGCTGAAGCACTAAAATGACTAACTGGAAATAAAACTCAAACTGAAATAAGTCAAATAATCCTACATAGTAATATCTAGAAACAAAAAAATACAATAAAAATGTCAAAAAAAAAAAAAAAAAAAATAAAAAATTACATATACAATATACAAACATAACATATATGGGTCAAAGACATTAAGAAGAATAGAAAAAAAATTAACAAAAGTTAAAATTTGGTTGAACTGATGATACATTGTCATTCAGTGTAACACAATATTTATGTAAAAATTCAAACATGCTTATTCTGACTTGTACATATTAAAATATATAAGTGAATAAGAAAGCATATTCAATTTATTGTGTTCTAAATGAGTAAAAAATTCTTACTGACGAAGAGACAAATTTTTAAAAATGTAGAATTACAACTAATTAGTATTTGAGGTGAAAGTAATTCCTCTTTTAATGTGTCAGAAATTGATTTTTGTTGTAAATATGCCTGACAAGATTGACATTGTAGTGGGCATCTTCTGTAAATTAGGGGAAAACGTATGATATTTATTTTTTGCTCAGAAAAATGAACACAAAAATGCAATTGAATCAAACAGAAATCTTTTTAGTTTTTTAAAGCAGTATTACACTTACTGTTTTTATGCTTAAACCCTTTTTCATCTTTGACCCATATACATATACATTTTCTGTCTTGTTTTTTAAATAAATTCTTATTTTTCTTCAGCAGTGATGTGTTACATTGATCAAAAGTGACAGTAAAGACATTTACAATGTTAAAGTGTTATAATGCTGTTTGTTTGAACGTTCTATTCATGTGTGAATCTTGAAAAATAAAATGTATGACAACTGTTTTCAACATGGCTAATAATCAGAAATGTTTCTTAAGCAGCAAATCAGCATATTAGAATGATTTCTGAAGGATCATGTGACACTGAAGACTGGAGTAATGATGCTGAAAATTCAGCTGCGCATCACAGAAATAAATTACATTTTGACAGACATTCACATTGAAAGCAGAAATTTTAAATTGTAAAAATATTTCACTAATTTTACTGTATTTTTGTTCAAATAAACGCAGCCTTTTGAACAGCAGCGCACACGTCTAGAATCACAGCGGCGTGTGTTTGCAGTGTCAGTGCTGGTGTTTGTTATCAGCAGTAACGCATGTTTCCTCATACAAGCTTTTATTACCTTCATAACAACACACGTGATGTGCAAACAAAACATTTACTACAGTACGCGCGACTCGCTTCAGCGGCATCACACACACGTAAAATGTAAAACATTTTTTTTTGCAGCAGATGTGTGTTTTCTTTCTCAGTTCTGAATTGTTTTATCCTCATTATAAAGCTGAATCAACTGAAAACGGCTTTAGATTAAACTCAATGAGAATTTCACACGCCCTCATCTGTCACTCAACCTGTCCAACACGATCCTGAACTACTGCCTTCCGGATCTCGTGAGTGTGTGTGTGTCTCAGGTGTGTATGAACTCATGACGCACACTCATGTTGTCTGTCTTTCTGATGCGTGTTAGCACACGTCACACTCCAGATCATCTCCGGAGGCTCAGTTACATCCCATAATAGTGGATTAGTGGATATGAACTCATTTAAACTCATTTAAGGTTTGGCTTCATCTCTCACAATAATAATGCATCTAAAAAAAGTCATTAAATAAGTTATAAAATAAAATAAAATCTGTATTTCGTAACACGTTGTATAATATACATATGTATTACTTAAAAAAATATATTTTATTTATTTATTATCATTTTAGTAGTCCATGATGATCTAGACGGGATAAACGTGCGCATGTCTGCAGATCTGAGCGTGAGGTCAAAGGTCAAAGGTCATGTGATGGTCACAGAAGCTCGCTGAGATCTGCCATGCGTCTCAGCATCTGCTCCCACAGAGACCGTTACCCCTGACAACGAGAACTTGACTTCCCACAACGCACCCTGACAGGAAGTCAAACACACTCACACACACACAGGAAGTCAGGAAGAGCTGCTCTGCAGTGATGCTGAGGACTATAAACAGCAGCAGAAGAGGAACAGAAGAACATTACAGTCAACATGAAATCAAAACTCAAATGATCTAAACTGAAATTATTCCACAGAAATCAATAATGGTCTTCATGACCTTTCACCAGAATGTGAAACTCATTCCATCTTCGAAACCACTTTGATATATATATATATGTGAAGAGTTTGTTTATATATATATATATATATATACATACATACATACATATGTATGTGTATATATATATATATATATAAATATATATATATATAAACATATATATATATATATATATACATATAAACAAACTCTTATATATATATATATATATATGTGTGTGTGTGTATATATATATATATATATATATATACACACACACACATTTATGAATATAAAATAATATCATTAGAATTCTTATTTAATAAATACATTTTACATTTATTAATTATTTTTTAATTTTATCATTATATTTCTATTTATTTCTATTTTAATTTTTGTATTACTGTATTATGTTTATTATATTTATTATATATAATCCATCATTAACTTTTATGCATTTATATGCATTTTTATTTAATAAATAAATTTTCCATTTACTACTTTTTTTTTATTTTATTATTATATTCCTATATAAAAAAAACATACAATACAATATCATTTTATGTATTACTGTATTATTGTAACAAGTCTTTATTATAATGTATCATGAATGTTTATGTATTATTTATATGCATTTTAAATATTAAAAATATTTTACATATAAAGAAGATTTAAAAAAATAAATATTAAAAATATTAAATATATATGCAGTTAACAATTATTTTTTATGTTTTATATTATTTACTTATTTATACACATGATTTACATTAAAAACAAAAGAAAATAAATATAAAATAAAATGACAAAATATATCTCCACGTATCGATAAATATAAATATATATACACATGACTTCACCTCTGAAACCACTTTGGTCTTCATCTGACATCATCAATCGCTTTCATTGATCTCGAGACACTTTCAGCATCACATCAGCTCATTCTGGAGAAAATCAAGTCCTGCGCCGCCAATAAATCCACTCAATCTCAGAAAACAGCGGCTCACATTACAGAAGTGAAGCGGCTCTTTCACAACGACCTTTAATCATTAAACCGGAGCAGGAAACACACGAATGAGGAAACACAGAAATCCCAGCAGCTCGTCTTACATGTCAAACACACACCAACTGATCGCTCACTGTGTGTTTGTGTGTTTGATTCCCACAGAAGGCATGAGGGAAACATGTCAAACGAACACATCTGCTGAACGCGAAAGGCAAACGCAGACGAGAGCCAGCCAATGTCACGAGCGGGACGCGAGCAGACGGTTGGGAACAGGAAGAGACGCTGCGCTCGCTCGCGGCCGCTGGCACAAGAGAACAGTTTCCCTTTCAGAGCCCAGCAGAAAAAACACGGCCTGCAGGAAGTGCCGTCTGCCCACACAGGAAATTCCTCAGGATGAGAGCGGCTTCCAGCGCAGGAAATTTCCCCACTGAAAGAGTGTGTGTGTGTGTGTGTGTGTGTGTGTGCTTAAGTAAACACACTTACTCACACACAGAGAATCTGAATGCTGCTCAGGAGTGTTTAGAGGACGTTAGAAACCCAACGGTCAAACTCTGACGCTCAAAGACTCATGAACGACTGTTCACATGCATTTATACTCACAGATGACTGCAGTGTGTGTGTGTGAATTAATCTCACATTTCACCACAAAAATCATAAGGAAAAAAATCAATTTTGCACAGAGAAAATGAAGGCTGCTTGCAGCACTAACATTATTCTTTCTGACATTTGTTGCAGCAACAAAACAACACATTTTAATGCTCATCACTCTGATAGAGCACTGCAAATCACACATGAATAAATCAATGAATGAATGCATAAACAAATAATCAATGAATAAATAAATAAATAAGCACATTTAAGTCCCTTTTCCCATTGATAAATGTGAATTATTTGTTGGTTTAATAGTGATATTATACATAATTAAAAAATAAAAAGTATATAATTTATATTTATTATTTTAATATAATTAATTAATAAATAATTAAAATTTATTTAAATATAATATTGTAACTATGAAATTTATATAATTATTAATAATACACAGTAAGCAAATAAATAAACATTTACTTAAATGTTAAATATAAAAAAAAAACATTAAAATATATTAAGCAAAATAAATATTTTGCATTTCACTAATGACAATAGGGAAGCGTTTTACGGTCACAAAAATGCCACAATGAAAAACACTGTTGCATTTTTACATTGTAACAATTTTACAAAGTTCTTTAAGCAAAATTGAATAAAAAAGGTATAAATATTTATATTTATTGATATGTGGATATATATATTTTATAATTTTTCTTTTAGATTTATTTTCTTTAGTTTTAAATGTAAATAATGTATATAATAGGTAAATAATAAAAGAATAAATATAAAACATTTAAAAAAAAATTATATATGTATTCGTTTTTTAAATATTGTTTATATTTATATTTTTATTATATTTAAAATATTTTCATTTAAAATGCATATAAGTAATACATTCAAATTTATGACACATTATATATAATAAATACTTATTACAGTAATACAGTAATACATAAAAATTGCATTGTATGTATTTTTATATAGAAATATAACAATAAAATAAAATAATTAATAAATGTAAAATGTATTTATTAAACAAAACTTTAAATTTTAACTTTAAGTTCTCTTTTTCATTCATTTTGAAATTAATAAAACAATACATATACAATTATTTTCTAATTGTATTCTAATTAACTTATTTATTTAATTAAATTAAATATATAATATAATATAATATAATATAAATATTATTTACAATTTTTATTTAGAATTTAAATAATATTACGTAATTTAAATAGAATTTAGATTGTTGTGAATTATGAGCTGATTCAGTCTTTCACTGGTCAGTGATTCTGGTTTTACTGGTCGTGTCTGAACAGAGTTTGTGTCTCCATCCCATCATCCTCCACACACACACACACACCCGTTTGTCTGTCATCAGATGAAATGATTCAGGAATCTTCACATGTCGTTTGAGGCATGACGTTCAATCAGTGAATGATGAAACAAACAGGCAGGAGGAGAACCTGATGATCACAGATGATGATGATGAAACACACACACAACACACACACACACACACACCCATCACGCATCAGCTTCCTATCTCCGCTCATTCTCATGTATTTTAATTTAAATTTCATTCAGTTAATACGCATTTAATGAATGTCCATAAAGAATACAGTAGATTTGCACATGAATTGACACAGTTAAACAGATGCAGCAACGGACCAATCACGTGTCAGCATGCTAATGCAACCGATGACATCATCTGAACATCAAAGCTTCCATCAGTGCAAGTCGTAACAAGCCTTCATGTGTGTGTTGGATTGTGGGTCCTGAAGGGTTAACAGAGACACGAGCTCATCTTGCACACACACACACACACACACACGTGCACGCGCGCGCTTCCTCTACAGGAAACCAAGGAGCAGCATTTCTGCCCACTCCGCAATTTCCTTCTTCTTTCTCTGTTTTTTTTTTCTGTCTTCCTTCCTTCCCCCGGACAAATTCATCATGAATGTGAGACTGATGGTGGTTTGTTCTCAAGTCTGAGACTCTGCGCACACACACATACACACACACACACACACACACTGGACTGAGGCAATAACATGATTACACACACCCATCCATCCATCCATCCGTCCCACTGAACGAGTCCTGCTGGAAAACAGGCGATTCGATCACTGTCAGGAAAACAGAGCCGCCTCCAGCCAAGAGCTTCTCGGAAGTTCTTGTCATTTTCCCTCTCTCTCCCTTTCTCTCTCTCTCTCTCTCTCATGTCTTATCTTGTGTCTCTCTCTCTCTCTCTCTCCAGTCTAATGCAGGTAAGAGAGTTTCAGCGCAGGGTAAAATGCTCTGTACATCCATCAAGCCATCAGAGATTTACCAACATTACTACATCTCCAGCACTTTCAGCAAACCAAAAATAAATATCAAAGTCCATTTCATAACTGCATAAAGAATGACTAACACGAAGGTGCAGCAGCATGAGAACACAAAACTCAACTGTTAGCTCGCGACACTCTTGAAACATGGATTTCTGAATCGCAAATCATTTGTTAAGGTCAAGAATAGATTTGAAACGGAATATTATATAATAATATTATATAATATTTAATATATTAATATGAATATATGACACGCTTTTTTATTCTGCATTCCAAGTAATATCAATTAAACTGCAGTTGGCTTGTTTTAATTAAATAACAATAACAAAACAATAAAAAATAAATAAATACAGCTAACTAACACAATAAAATACAATAAAAACACGATAACAATAAAAAAAGATATGATTTATGAAAATTAATAAAAACTGAGTTATCTGTTTTATTAAATTAAATATACTTTTATAATAAGATTACAATAATTAAAAAGTGTAAATACAAAAATGTGTAATTTTACGTTACACAATATTTACTAAAATTATTAAAAATTGATCAACTGCAGCATACTTATTTATAATTTTAAAAACTCAAATAAAAAACAATTAATATATTATTTTTATAATAATTATCATAATATATAATTAATGTACAATTAATAATTAAATTTAAATATAATTAACATTATATTTATTATGACACAAAGCGTCTGTTACATTTATAATATATAATTATAATATGTATAATATATAAAAATTAAAATTTAATTTAATTAAAATATATTTAAAATAACATATATACTTAAAAATATATATTTTTAAAAAACTTATTTTTAAATGTTTATGGAGGAAATTCTATGAATGCACTTTAGAACTGAATCCCTGAATTGAATCAAAAAACTATGAATCATGAGTTGAATTGATTCTGCGTTTAGCCAAAGATTCACATCAGCTGTGTTTTCTGGTCAACAGAACCAATAAATCAGCCAATCAGATTGGAGCTTGATCATTTGTAGTGTTCAACCGATGTATCAGCGAGAATAAAAAAAACTGATTTTTGAAAATTTGTTATCTGTTTTTGCAAATGAACTCATATATTCATATTAATATATTAATTAATATATAATATTAATGAATTATTTCATTAATTCATCCATCCATCCATCCATTTTCACCCGCTTATCCGGAACCGGGTCGCGGGGGCAGCAGTCTAAGCAGAGACGCCCAGACTTCCCTCTCCCCAGACACTTCCTCCAGCTCTTCCGGCGGAACACCGAGGCGTTCCCAGGCCAGCCGCGAGACATAGTCCCTCCAGCGTGTCCTGGGTCTTCCCCGGGGCCTCCTCCCGGTGGGACATGCCCGGAACACCTCCCCAGGGAGGCGTCCAGGAGGCATCCGGAACAGATGCCCGAGCCACCTCAACTGGCCTCTCTCGATGTGAAGGAGCAGCGGGTCTACTCCGAGCTCCTCCCGAGTGACCGAGCTCCTCACCCTATCTCTAAGGGAGCGCCCAGCCACCCTACGGAGAAAACTCATTTCGGCCGCTTGTATCCGGGATCTTATCCTTTCGGTCATGACCCAAAGCTCATGACCATAGGTGAGTAGGAACGTAGATCGACCGGTAAATCGAGAGCTTCGCCTTACAGCTCAGCTCTTTCTTCACCACGACAGACCGGTACAGCGACTGCATTACTGCAGAAGCTGCACCGATCCGTCTGTCGATCTCCCGCTCCATCCTTCCCTCACTCGTGAACAAGACCCCCAGATACTTAAACTCCTCCACCTGGGGCAGGGACTCCACACCAACCTGAAGAGGACAAGCCACCCTTTTCCGACTGAGAACCATGACCTCAGATTTAGAGGTGCTGATTCCCATCCCAGCCGCTTCACACTGAGCTGCAAACCGCCCCAGTGCCTGCTGTAGGTCCTGGTTCGAGGAAGCCAACAGGACAACATCATCCGCAAAAAGCAGAGATGAGATCCTGTGGTTCCCAAACCAGACCCCCTCCGGCCCCTGGCTGCGCCTAGAAATCCTGTCCATAAAAATAATGAACAGGACCGGTGACAAAGGGCAGCCCTGCCGGAGTCCAACACGCACCGGGAACAGGTCCGACTTACTGCCAGCAATACGAACCAGACTCCTGCTCTGGTCATACAGGGACCGAACAGCCCTTAACAAAGGACCCCGGACCCCATACTCCCAGAGCACCCCCCACAGGACACCGCGAGGGACACGGTCGAATGCCTTCTCCAGATCCACAAAACACATGTGGACTGGTTGAGCAAACTCCCATGAACCCTCCAGCACCCTGAAGAGGGTATAGAGCTGGTCCATTGTTCCACGACCAGGACGAAAACCGCATTGTTCCTCTTGAATCCGAGGTTCGACTATCGGACGAATTCTCCTCTCCAGTACCCTGGCGTAGACCTTCCCAGGGAGGCTGAGAAGTGTGATCCCCCTATAGTTGGAACACACTCTCCGGTCCCCTTCTTAAAAAGAGGGACCACCACCCCGGTCTGCCAATCCAGAGGCACTGTCCCCAGCCTCCACGCGATGTTGCAAAGGCGTGTCAACCAAGACAGCCCTACAACATCCAGAGACTTTAGGTACTCAGGGCGGATCTCATCCACCCCCGGGGCCTTGCCACCGGGCAGCTTCTCAACTACCTCGGCAACTTCAGCCCGGGAGATGGTCGAGTCCGCCTCTGAACCCCCGGCCTCTGCTTCCTCAATGGAAGACATGTTATTGTCTTCCTCAATGGAAGGCGTGTTGACGGAATTGAGGAGATCCTCGAAGTATTCCTTCCACCGCCCGACAATGTCCCCAGTTGAGGTCAGCAGATTCCCACTCCCACTGTACACAGTGTTGGTAGGGCACTGCTTCCCCCTCCTGAGGCGCCGGACGGTTTGCCAGAATCTCTTCGAGGCCGACCGACAGTCCTTCTCCATGGCCTCGCCGAACTCCTCCCAGACCCGAGTTTTTGCCTCCACAACCACCCGGGCTGCCGTCCGCTTGGCCCACCGGTACCTCTCAGCTGCTTCTGGAGTCCCACGAACCAACCAGGCTCGATAGGACTCCTTCTTCAGCCTGACGGCATCCCTTACTTCCGATGTCCACCACCGGGTTCGGGGATTGCCGCCACGAGAGGCACCAGAGACCCTACAGCCACAGCTCCGAACAGCCGCGTTAACAATGGAGGCGGAGAACATAGTCCACTCGGACTCAATGTCTCCATCCTCCCTCGGAATCTGGTTAAAGCTCTGCCGGAGATGAGAGTTGAAGACCTCTCTGACAGGGGGCTCTGCCAAGCTTTCCCAACAGACCCTCACAGTACGTTTGGGCCTGCCGAGTCTGTCCAGCTTCCTCCCCCGCCAACGGATCCAACTCACCACCAGGTGGTGATCAGTTGACAGCTCCGCCCCTCTCTTCACCCGAGTGTCCAAGACATACGGCCGGAGGTCAGATGAAACAACCACAAAGTCGATCATCGACCTCCGCCCCAGGGTGTCCCGGTACCACGTGTACTGATGGACACCCTTATGCTCGAACATGGTGTTCGTTATGGACAAACCGTGACTAGCACAGAAGTCCAACAACAAAACACCACTCGGGTTCAGATCAGGGGGACCGTTCCTCCCAATCACGCCCCTCCAGGTATCACTAGAATCGCCCACGTGAGCGTTGAAGTCCCCCAGTAGAACAACGGAGTCCCCGGTCGGAGAGCTTTCCAGCACCCCTCCCAGTGACTCCAGAAAGGCCGGGTACTCTACACTGCCATTCGGCCCGTAGGCACAAACGACCGTGAGAGACCTATCCCCAACCCGAAGGCGTAGGGAAACGACCCTCTCATCCACCGGGGTAAACTCCAACACATGGCGGCTAAGCTGGGGGGCTATAAGCAAGCCCACACCAGCCCGCCTCCTCTCACCGCAGGCGACTCCAGAATAGTGAAGAGTCCATCCCCTTTCGAGGAGTTGGGTTCCAGAGCCCGAGATGTGCGTGGAGGCGAGCCCGACTATCTCTAGTCGGTACCTCTCAACCTCCCGCACCAACTCAGGCTCCTTCCCCCCCAGTGAGGTAACATTCCATGTTCCTATAGCCAGATTCTGCGTCCGAGGATTGGGTCGCCGAGGCCCCGCCTTCGACCGCCACCCATCCCACAATGCACCGGTCCCCTATGGTCCCTCCCGCAGGTGGTGGGCCCACGGGAGGGCGGCCCCACGTCGCTTTTTCGGGCTAAGCCCGGCCGGGCCCCGTGGGGTAAGGCCCGGCCACCAGACGCTCGCATACGAGCCCCAACCCCAGGCCTGGCTCCAGGGTGGGGCCCCGGCTGCGCCATACCGGGCGACGTCACGGACCTATGTTCTTTTTCAGCCATATGGGTTTTTTTTTTTTTTTGGACCGCTCTTTGTCTGGTCTGTCACCTAGGACCTGTTTGCCTTGGGAGACCCTACCAGGGGCATTATAGCCCCTGACAACATAGCTCCCAGGATCATGCAGACACTCAAACCCCTCCACCACGATAAGGTGGCGATCCCCATTAATTCAATGCTCTTATATCAGCCTCAAAAAGAGGCAACATCATTTGACTCATTTTTGTGTCGTATCGTGCACCAGACTAGATAAACTTGTCTAGATAAATGTGGATCACAGAGATTCAGTAGACAGGAAGTGGAAATCAAACCAAAAGCTGGATTCATAAGTAACTTCCTGAATGAAGCGCACTGGATGAGGATGGAGTCCAGCAGTGCTTTACTTCCGTCTGTAACGAGGACACGCGGGTTAAATATCGATCGGATCCTGTTAGCTGGAACGCGTCCAACTCCACCCTGATCCGAACGGGACGCGTCCAGACCTGCCGCTCCGCCACACGCACACATTCACTCACACAGACAGACGCTACAGCGCTAACCGCTAACACATACAGTCACTGCAGCTACACCACATCACAGATTCACCTGATACAAATCACAACTGAGAATCAAAACACAAATCACATGAGAAATTTTGTGATTGTATACATATCTCAACATGGCCATAAAATAAGAACCTATAATAATAATAATAATAATAAATTAAAATAATTAAAAAAATAAATTACTCCTAAAAATATTATATAATATTTAATGTTTTATAATATAATATATTCTAATATTAATAATAATTAATAATAATATTAATAACCAGATATGTACATTTTGAGAACAAACTTTGATTGCTATAATGCTGCTATAATGATTTAGCACATTGCTTACATGATTTAACATGTTGTTACTGTAACATGATCACGATTAGTTTGTTGCTTGCATTTTTATAGGTGCAATGTTGCTCATGTTGAGCATGATTAACATGTTGCTATCATGTTACTAGCATGTTGTTGGCCTGATTAGGAAGTTACTAATATGTCTATAGCATGATTAACACGTTACTAGCAAGTCGGTAGCATGTTTCTAACATGATGAGCATGTTGTTAGCATGATTAGCAAGTTACTAGCATGTTGTTTGCCTGATTAGCAAGTTACTAATGTGTATAGCATGAATAACATGTTACTAGCATGTTGTTAACATGTTTCTAACATGACTAGCATGTAGTTAGCATGTTTAACATTTTACTAGCATGTTTCTAACATGGTTAACATGTCACTAGCACGTTTCTAGCATGATCAGGAGGTTACTAGCATGTTGTTAGCATAATTAGCATGTTACTAGCACGTTTATAACATGATTAACATGTTACTAGCATGTTGTTAGCATTATTAGCATGTTGCTAGCTTGTTGCTAGCACGATTAGCATGTTGATAACGCAATCTATATGTCGCTAGCATGTTTCTAACATGATTAGCATATTACTAGCATGTTATTGGCCATGTTTCTAACATGGTTAGCAAGTTAGTAGCATGTTACTATCATGTTGTTAGCCTGATTAGCAAGTTACTAACGTGTATAACATGATTAACATGTTACTAGCACGTTGTTAGCATGTTTCTAACAAGACTAGCATGTAGTTAGCATGTTTAACATTTTACTAGCATGTTTCTAACATGGTTAACATGTCACTAGCATGTTGTTACCATGATTAGCAAGTTACTTGCACGTTGTTAGCATGATTAGCATGTTGCTAACATGTTGTTACCATGATTAGCAAGTTACTTGCACGTTGTTAGCATGATTAGCATGTTGCTAACATGTTGTTACCATGATTAGCAAATTACTTGCACATTGTTAGCATGATTAGCATGTTGCTAACATGTTGTTACCATGATTAGCAAGTTACTTGCACGTTGTTAGCATGATTAACATGTTACTAGCAAGTCGGTAGCATGATGAGCATGTTGTTAGCATGATTAGCAAGTTACTAACATGTTGTTAGCATTATTAGCATGTTGCTAGCTTGTTGCTAGCACGATTAGCCAGTTGATAACGCAATCTGTATGTCGCTAGCATGTTTCTAACATGATTAGCATATTACTAGCATGTTATTAGCCATGTTTCTAACATGGTTAGCAAGTTAGTAACATGTTACTATCATGTTGTTAGCCTGATTAGCAAGTTACTAACGTGTATAACATGATTAACATGTTACTCGCACGTTGTTAGCATGTTTCTAACATGACTAGCATATAGTTAGCATGTTTAGCATTTTACTAGCATGTTTCTAACATGGTTAACATGTCACTAACATGTTTCTAGCATGATCAGGAGGTTACTAGCATGTTGTTAGCATAATTAGCATGTTACTAGCACGTTTCTAACATGATTAACATGTTACTAGCATGTTGTTAGCATTATTAGCATGTTGCTAGCTTGTTGCTAGCACGATTAGCATGTTGATAACGCAATCTGTATGTCGCTAGCATGTTTCTAACATGATTAGCATATTACTAGCATGTTATTGGCCATGTTTCTAACATGGTTAGCAAGTTAGTAGCATGTTACTATCATGTTGTTAGCCTGATTAGCAAGTTACTAACGTGTATAACATGATTAACATGTTACTAGCACGTTGTTAGCATGTTTCTAACAAGACTAGCATGTAGTTAGCATGTTTAACATTTTACTAGCATGTTTCTAACATGGTTAACATGTCACTAGCATGTTGTTACCATGATTAGCAAGTTACTTGCACGTTGTTAGCATGATTAGCATGTTGCTAACATGTTGTTACCATGATTAGCAAGTTACTTGCACATTGTTAGCATGATTAGCATGTTGCTAACATGTTGTTACCATGATTAGCAAGTTACTTGCACGTTGTTAGCATGATTAACATGTTACTAGCAAGTCGGTAGCATGATGAGCATGTTGTTAGCATGATTAGCAAGTTACTAGCATGTTGTTACCATTATTAGCATGTTGCTAGCTTGTTGCTAGCACGATTAGCCAGTTGATAACGCAATCTGTATGTTGCTAGCATGTTTCTAACATGATTAGCATATTACTAGCATGTTATTAGCCATGTTTCTAACATGGTTAGCAAGTTAGTAACATGTTACTATCATGTTGTTAGCCTGATTAGCAAGTTACTAACGTGTATAACATGATTAACATGTTACTCGCACGTTGTTAGCATGTTTCTAACATGACTAGCATATAGTTAGCATGTTTAGCATTTTACTAGCATGTTTCTAACATGGTTAACATGTCACTAACATGTTTCTAGCATGATCAGGAGGTTACTAGCATGTTGTTAGCATGATTAGCACGTTGCTAACATGTTTCTAGCTTGTTAGTAGTATGTTGTGAGCATGATTAGCATGTTGATAACATGATTAGCATGTCACTAGCATGTTTCTAGCATGATTAGCAAGTTAGTAGTATGTTAGTAGGCTGGTTTTAGCTGCTTTTTCAGTAGGGAGTTGTTAAGCTTTGCTATAGCAATAAACAGCTTAAATACATCATAGGTCTCTGTATAAAAGTTTTCACCCCCTCAATGAAAGTCTATGGGATTTCAGGTGGTTTTGATAGTCTGGGTTTCAAAGACCATAAGCCGGATCAGTTGGAAAAGATAGAGCAACTAACTTGAGTTTGGTGGTTGTAGCTGTAAAGCTGTAGGAGGAGATACTGACTACGTTTTGGCTCAGACGCAGAAGAAGCAGCTTAAATAGCAGATCAGTAAACTGTCTTTCTCAAGTCAACTTAATAATTATTCAAATATAAACAACATGTTTAAGCATTTACGTCTGTATTTATCTATTTATCTACCAGTCATTCATGTAACATCATTGAGTGCATGTATTTCATTAAATTACAGTGTTTGTCATTTGATAATGGCACAGAGTCATATCCTGACGGTTGTGTTTTGTGTCGATTAACCGTGCCGGTCTAGAGCTGCCTCAGCTTGAGTGTGTTCTGTGACGTCAAACTCAACCAGCACCTGTAAACGTCCGATGCGGCACGCTACAACAAAAGCGCATGTGTGTATGTGTGTGTGAGAGAGAGAGAGTCTCAGGTTGTTGAACAAAGCATGTAAGGGTTTGTGTTAATCACTATTTCCGGGTGAGTTTCGTCTGTTTGAGAGTGTGTGTGTGTGTGTGTGTGTGTGTGTGTGTGTCACTCACGCAGGTGTGCAGGCAGTCTGGTCGGTTCCTCTTCTGTCCTGGCATTAGCCGATGAGGGCGGGACATGGCCGGGAGAGGAAGTGGAATTTGGCAACGGGCTCGCGGACGGGCTGAAAGCGCTCCTCTCCTGCTGAACACACACACACACACACACGGGTTACTACAGACACACAAACACTGTGTTAGACATCCATCACTGTGTGTTTGTACTGCTGATCACACACACACACACACACACACACACACACACACACACACTCACACACACAGACACACACCAGATCAACAAGCATGAACAAACAGTGGCACGAAGTCGTAAAGTCCTGAACTTCCTTCAGAGTTGTTTTGCTCAGAAGAAACATGGAGAGACACGTGAAGCTCCTCACTAACGCACTGTGACCCTGAGGACAGGTCAAAGGTCACACAGAGGTCATGCAGACACATCAGCACCTCAGCTCTCACTGTCCGACCAACATTATCCACCTCAATTTTAATGGAAGAACAGGAATTTGAGTGTGTTCCAGTGTCATTCGCATTGAGTGACAACAACAAATTGATATTGTGAACTGATATTATTATCATAATTAATTACACTAGTTTGGAGCTCAGAGAGTTTTACTGTTTACTGCACTTTGTTATTCTTGTAGTTATTTGCCTACAGCAGCTACTGACTGTGAATTAGTGCCAAAAATATCTAGTTATTTACCTATCTAGTCTAACTATAGTGACCAATGAATATTAAGTAACAATGAATATTTAGCTAATTCATAATTAATGATCTAGCTGTGCCTATAACTAATGAATAATAATCAATTATTATAATAATAATATTCATTATTTATCTATAGAGATGAATGAATATAGATTTTTGCATTAATATCTAGTTCTTTATATAGATTAATGAATATACATTTGCATTCATATCTAGTTATTTACCTATAGAGACTAATGAATATTATTTTTTTTGCATTAAAAACAAGATATTTACCTATATAAGCTAATGAATATAATTTTTTTTTGCATTAATATCTAGTTATTTACCTATAGAGGCTAATAAATATGAAGTCTCATATTGCACATATATTGCACAATGATTTGAATATGAATAATACGAGTGTCAGTGATGCTCTGAGATCATGTTTGGCTGTTGAAGGGAACTCAAACACATGTGAGTGTTCTTGAGCTGCTGTGATTTCCCTTCTGTCAATCACTGCTCATTTCCTGTCCAGTTTCCTGCTGACTTTCTCTCTGTCCATATAGGGCGACAGTGGCATTTGCTCTGAGAACTGAAATTTCCAGGGTATAAAAGCGAGGGCCGGGAAGCACAGAGTGATTCTCTGGAAACTTCCTCAAACGACACCACCGGTGTCCGGCAGCCTGTGCAAATGAAAGCATGCAAAATCAAACGCGATAAAACCGCAGCTCTATCGGCTCATTTGCATGCGGCTGCATTGAACAAAGCTGCTCTACCTGAGCGAGGATGTTTCTACAACTGTCAGAAAGCTCACGGCGGTTGCAGGTACACCTGGAGATGGAGGGCCAAACATGCAAATCCAAAAACCATCATGTTTGCATTAAAAACGCTCATTATTATTAATTAGAAGCATCAACAAGAGCAGCGATGAATATGACGGGCTCATGATCTCAATCAGATGCTTTAAAGTCGCTCAATGGCAAAAAACGAAAAACTTATGAGAAGATATATCATTTTAATGACACATTATCTCTTATTATGATAAAACATCATTTTTAATGACGCAACTCATTATTACAAGAAAGTGTTGTTTTACAGAGAAAATAATCACTTTAATGTCATATTATCTCACTATTACAAAAATATATGATTTTAATGACATATCTCATATTGCGAGATATTTTAACGAAAAAACTGAATCTCATTATAAATAACATTGTTTTTAACGGCATTATTTTTAACGACCTCTTGTCATTTCGAGAAAATTACGCTCTAACAAAAGCATTTTAACAACACATTAACTCATTTTTGCAAAAAAGCATAATTTTTAACACATCTCGTTATTACGAGATAATGTTTTAATGAAATCTTACTATTACATAACATCTCGTTATTATGAGAAAATGCCATTTAATGAGAAAATGATCTCAACGCATTATCTCGTTATTACGAACACAGCATTTTGTTGTTATGAGAAAATGCCATTTTAACGAGAAATTATAGCATTTTAACGACACCTCATTATTACAGGAAAGTGTTGTTTTAAAGAGAAAATATCACTTCATCGACACATTATCTTACGATTACAAAAAAATATAGTTTTAATGACATATCCCATTATTACGAGATATTTGAACAAAAACATTAACAGAATTTTGTTATTACGAACGTCTACGACATGAGAAAATGCTATTTAATGAGAAAATGATCTCAACACATTATTTCGTTATTACGGACAACATAGCATTTTATGAGAAAATGTCATTTTAACAAGAAAATATATTGTTTTTACAACACATTATCTTGTTATATTAACAATTATATTTATAGTTTTTAGTTTGTTTTCGACAACATAACACCTTAACGAAATATCTCATTATTACGAGAAAATAAATTGTTTAAATGACGCCACATCTCGTTAAGACATAAAGGGGGGGAAATAATAACACCGCACTTCCAAGAGTATCATAAAAAAGAAACACTGTGGGCGTGGCACTCAAGTGCATGCAGGGGCGGGGCTTAAGAGCACTAAACGATTGGAGAAGTCCTGCATACATCAGCACTGAGCAGACTGAAGTTTCACTGGAAGATCCAGCTATTGCATTTAATAATAAATAAACGCCACGTCTACGTCTAAACAGCTTTAAAAAAAAAAAAATGAAGCAGGCACGGATGAATTGTTTACAAAACACCTAAAACGTGCATTTCAAAACAAGCTGCCAGTGCCAAGATCCTTCAGGAGCAGAAAGCACCGTAGGCCAGGTGTGAGGCTTCACTGCACTTACAGCTGGAACGTTAAACGCACGAGGAACCGTGCAAGAAGCCAGTGAAGGATGTGATCGCTCGCTATTAAGATAAGCCATAAGGAAACGGCATTTGCAGTGCGGTCAAAGAGCAGCGCTGATAACAACTGTGTTTCCAGCGCAAAGTCTCCCGTTTCCGCGAGCCTGTTACTAAATAACCAATGCAAACTAATGTTATTGTTAGAGCACGTCCGTGCTGCGGCTTCGAGACCAGGTTAAAGTCCTGTCCAGCTGCGCCATGTGCAGTCAAACTCATTCTCAAACTCGCTGGTGAACTTTTCCCACTCTCGATCCTCCGGTGAACGCGTGAAGCGTTTAAACGCCACCGCGAGTCGCGTTCATCGCGCTCATCGCATCACACGGCACAAATGAAGTCACGAGAGCCCGTTCACAAGCGAGCAACTCACGCATGCTCATCGATCCCCGATCGATCGATCGATCGCAGCAACAGATGATCCGCGTCAAACGCGACCCGCGACCCACGCTCCGCGTTCGCATTCGCGACAAGAAAGAAGAGGCAGAATTACCTTAATAATGACCTGCGAGGGGGAATCGGACATGTCTCGTTGAAATTCAGGAAGTTCTTCTGTTTCCACTTTCCTCTCCCTTGTTCTTCCGCGAAATAAAGCCGCAAAAGCGCCTGGATATAATGTTCCCCTCGCGACGCGCAGGCGATTCTAACGCGCGCACGCATCCATTGGCCTCGCCCCGCGCGGAATACTTCAACTTCTCCTTGTTCTTGTTTGTAAACGCGCAAACAGGCGCTACATTGCGGCAGCGCGATGGTTAACACCTTCCTGGAAGCGTCGCTCGCAGGAGCGCGACGCAGCGCGCAGCGCGGAACCTCATTGATCCGGACGCTTCGCGGCGAAATGACGTGAATTCCAGGCAGCGCGCGGCGCCTTAAAGGGAAACGCGACGCAGGAAATCAGCGATCGTGTTCGGCGCTGTGGGTGTTTGCGTTCGTCACTCGCGGAGCGGCGGCCTTTTTGAACGGACGCCGGATCAGCGCGCAGCGCTTCTGCGACGCCGAGTGAAATCCGCCGCGCTGATCCGGAATCAGCTCAGCACGGCCGAGAAGCGAATGGAAGTTGCGTTTGCACGGCGCTTTCGCAGTATCACAACATCATCCAGTCGGATAGAAAACATGCACGATGAATGACTTTTTCTGCCATAAACGCTGAATAATCCACTCATAATACAGACGTGGAGAAGCGCAATAATATGATCACGTGGTCTGACGAATGGCATTAAACAATGTAACGTTTGATTTTTCTCAATTTTTCTTTCTTTATCATTTTCTTTTTAGTTAGAACTAAACATACTAGTGCACATACAAGCGTACATCTATCTATATATAAATGTATACACACACACGTACATAAAAATGTACATATAAAACTTGTGCAGAGTCCTAATTGTTTACTTTGGGATATTCTTTATAAGTATATTTTAATATAGACGTTCATTTGTTTGTTTGTTTTTTTTAACTTAATGATTACTTATAATTCAATTCGATTTTATTATGGTTTTCGAATAATAGATTTCTAAATCTTTCCAAAATAATCTCGATATTGATAAAATAAAAAAATGATTTTTCTTTCTTTATAACTTTTTTCTTTTTATTTAGAACTAAACATACTAGTGCACTTAAAAGAATGCATATAGGCTAACCAAACATGCCATCCATAATTGATATAGATCAGTATGAATGTATACATACACGTACATAATTACATAAAAATGTTGTACATATAAAACTGCTGCAAGGTCCATATTGCTTACTTTTGGATATTCTTTACAAATGTATTTTAATATCGACGTTAATTTCTTTGTTTTTTAATGAACTTAATGATTAATTCTAATTAAATAAAATGAAAAGCAAGATTTGTAAACATTTTAGCAGTTTCTCAAACGAATCGACTCTTATTTAGATAAACGTCTAGCGACACCTGCTGGATGATACTGGTATTACACGCATTATTATTGTAGATCAGACCGGGGCTAGTTGTCACACCTTTTTTTTTTTTTTACCTTAAATTTAACACTACAAAAAACTACATTTCCACAGTTGCTGCCCGCAAATTAAAATTATAGGTTATACATAAAGTCACTAATAAAATAAAAAAAATGGGTTTGAAACATGTACATGGTATTTACCTAGTAAAATACTTTTCAAAATGTCATGCAAATAAAAAAGCATATCAAATACACACACCTCTATCATACGTCTCAATTTTGAATACTAATCTTATAAGACTAAATAAAAATAAAACAATTGCGATATTGATTACTTACAAGAGGCTATTCAAACATGCCGTGCATGTCTATATATGAATGTGTATACATACACACATACATAATTACACAAAAAATGTACATATAAACCTGCTGCAAAGTCCATATTGCTTACTTTTGGATATTCTTTACAAATATATTTTACTATTGATTTTATTTTTGTATTTCAGTTAACGTAATGATTAATTATAATTAAATAAAATGAAAATGCAAGATTTTAAAACATTTTTGCAATTTCTCAAACTATGGACGACTCTTATTTAGAAAAACCAGCTGGATGATACTGGTATTACGTGCTTTATTATTGCAGATCAGACCGGGGCTTGTTGTCACACGTTTGTTTTAAAAATTCCAGTTCATATAACACTTTTTTATTCAAGAACATACGGTATTACACAATCTCATTATATCAGCATCAGTTACCAAAAGATTACATACATTGCAGCACTTTTTAATGTTTTTTTTCCCCCAGAAGGTTTATATATACAGTCATTTATAAAAGGAAAAGAAAAGGCTTTAAATAAATAGTCCACTTCTTTACATGATATTTACCAAGTAAAATAAATATTTAAATGAGACATTGTGTTTTACTTTTTAAATGTCATTCTGTAAATAATAAAAAGCACATCAAATACAAAAATCGCTATCATACATTTCAGTTTATGATTAATATAGATTTCTAAATCCTTTCAAAATAATCTTGCGATGTAGATGAAATAAATAAGTTTAATTTTTTCCAAAACATGTGTAACTTGATAAATCCTGTATAATATTTTATGAGACAGTTCTTTAATTTTGTTATTGATACAAAACTTGTATTTTCACAGTTCATATGCCACATGTTGCTCTCTATAGTGGGGCATGTTGTCACATTATATTCATAAATGTGACCCTGGAACACAAAAACCAGTTATAAGTGTCAATTTTTTCAAAAATGAGATTTATAAATTATCTGAAAGCTGAATAAATGAGCTTTTCATAGATGTATGGTATGGAAAATCACCTTTAAAGTTGTTCAAATGAAGTTCTTAGCAATGCATATTACTAATCAAAAATTAAGTTTTGATATATTATGGTAGGAAATAAAAAATATCTTAATGGAACATGATCTTTACTTAATATCCTAATGATTTTTGAATAAAAGAAAAATCGATCATTTTGACCCATACAATGTATTTTGGCTATACCCGTGCTACTAAGACTGGTAGGTTCAGGGCCAATTTTTTCTTCACAAATGTAAATGTATGAAGATGAAACCTTGTTTTTCTGTTTTTAAAAGAGACTTTCTTTATAATTACGTTCCATCTTTATAATATATGAAAGGTAGAAAGACCCAGAAACTTGTTGGACTAATAAGAGAGCTTGAGTTTCTTGAAGAGGAATAAAGGGACCCCTACTTAATTTTTGTTTACTTATGTATGTATTTATTTATGTATTTATCTTTTCTTTTCTTTTTCTTTTTTTTCGTTCTTTCTCAGAATATAGGTAATTTTATTGGTGCTTTGTATCTGTTTTGTTAGATATGTGCCATGCTTGGTATCTGTTTACTTACATTTGTTAGTGCCATGGTATATGTATATTATGTTCAATAATATATATATATATATATATATATATATATGACAAAAAAAAAAAATTAAGACAGTCACAAATTCTAGTCATTGCTGGACTTACACTGACATCTAGTGGCGTAAATGCGGCGTCACACAAAAACCACAATATTTTAATTCCACAAAAGTTCAATAAAAGGACAGTGAAAGAGAAAAAAGACAGTCATGTGATCAAAAACATTGTGAGCTTCATGCTGCACTGCTTTATGTCAAATTAAACAGCTTTTAATAGAACACGTATGTGATTTGTACATGGTTGTAAACATATCATTTATTTCTTAAATTCGTAGAAAACCCGAGTTGAACCTTTGACTTCAAGCTTGTTTTCAGGAACTGGCGTCGCTTTTATGCTTTCATCGACCTTTAATATCACTGATAACGATGATGTTCGCTTAAGCTCCTCCTTTTGTTTAAGTTTCGTTTTCCTTACCTCCGGAATCACTTTTGTTTCCTTGTGAGTCGATAAACTCGACTGATTCACTTCAACATGACGGAGGCGGCGATCGTCAAGAAGATCTGCGCTCATAATGGATCTATGAACTACGATGCTTTGATATCAATATTCGGTCTGTACGATGACGCCATGGGCTCGGTGGTCGGCAGGAGCGAGTCGTGTGCGGTCGCGTTCGTGAACGGACAGAAGAAAGTGATCGGCCGAACCAAAGTGCGCCTGTGTCGAGCACAAAACTGCACGGGCTGCTCCAATCTGCACCTGTGCAAGTGGTTTCTGTTCGGTTCCTGCCGCTTCGACAAAGGAAGGTGAGTGTCAGTTAAACGCTAATCCAAATGGGCATTTTAGTAAACATTTAAGCGTTAGGAATCATCGTTCACACGGTATCAGATGATTCATGAGTCACTTTACATTTGCAGATACTGTTACCGGTTGAATTCAGTGTTGTTTATTCAGTTTATATAAGCAGTAAGTAAATAAATAAATAAATATGCTCGGACAAAAGGGTGTGTGTGTTTATACATGAAGAGTTCAGATGCAAAACCAGCTAAAAGCCATCTCGATCAAAAATGAGACAATGATACTGAGTGAATGCTTCTGACACATAGTATACACCATCAAATACTTTTGCTTTAAACTGGCTAAAATTGCAGCCTCAGCCCAATCAGAAGTAGCAGCACTTACATAGAAACCTACACATCTGAGCCTGATAAAAATGCTTTTTTTTAAAGAAGGATGTCAGATGGATTTAGCTGGTTTGGCATCTGAACTCTTCAAATATAAATGGGTCATTCCTGGGATTCGGTGCCTTTGTAAAGATCGAGATGTTATTACCTTAGAATTTCCAACAACATCAGTTTTAAAGACACAAATAACACCTTTTGAACTTTTAAGGATATTTAAGTTTTTTTATAAACAATTCTAAACATTTTCCACCACCAAATAACCCAATTCAAAATTATATATATATATATATATATATATATATATATATGTATTTTTTTTATTTTATTTTTTTTGTGCTGGAAATTAATTTTCATGTTTTGTTTTCCTTTCCTCAAGATTCACTTAGCAAGGATGCATTGCATTGATCAAAACTGATGATAAAGACATTTATAATGTTACAAAAGATTTGTATTTGAGATAAATGCTGTTCTGAACTTTCTATTCATCAAAGAAACCTGAAAAAAATTCTGCTGTGCCCTTTTTTTTAACACATAATACATGTTTTTTGAGCAGCAAATCAGAATATTAGGATCATGAAGGATCATGTCACTGCAGTAAAATTCAGCTTTGAAATCACAGGAATAAATTACATTTTAAAATAGATTTAAATTTATTTTAATTTTAAATAGCAAATATATTTCAGACTTGTACTCTTCTGACTGGTAGTGTATCAGTTTTTGATTGACATAGATTTCTAAATCTTTCTAAAATAATCCTAAATAAAACGATTGTGATATTGATCATAAAAATGGGTTTAAATCTTTCCAAAACATGTAACTTGATAAATCCTGCAGTATCCTAACACTTGAAAAGGTAAACGCTGTTTTTTGTTTGTTTGTTTGTTTGTTTGTTTTTGTAATCAATGAATGTGTAATTATAATAGGGAGATGTAAAACATGTGAAAAATGTTTTGGGTCAATCTTAGGTATATACATTTAAGAATCCATTTACTAAATGTGTCCACCTTAGGTTTTCAGACTTAACACTGACAGAATGGATATTTTGAGCAGAAAAATGCAGACATAGAAGGCCTGTCAAATAATGAACTGAATGTTTTTTTTACAGTGCTGCTGTTACGGAGTGAGAGATGCGACGTAAAGCGAGCGGATCCAATTGCAAACTTTTATTAAGGGACATCGACAAAGACATGGTCGTAGCAGGCAGGGTCAGACAATGGCAAACAGGTATATAGACAGCAAGACAGAAGAGTATTCCCAAACACAGGCGAGGGTCGATCAGCGGCGGACGTAATCCGAAGGGCGAGGCGAAAGAGTAGTCCATAAAGACAGGCGAGAGATCCAATAGGCTGGCAGCGAAACAGACAAGACGACACAACAAGGTGTGGATTCAAGACTCGGATGACAAGGAAACATAAACTAGACTAAACTCGAAAACAAACTGACTTAGAGGCTCCGTACAGTTGCTAACACTAGACTAGTGCTAAGTGCAAACCAGTACTCGGCGACAAGTGAAAGGAAGTCCGGGTTTAAATAGTGTCTCTGATTGGGCACAGGTGATGGCCACAATGGCTGATGGGGAACGGGGTGTGGTGTAACAGTCAGTGTGATGTGAATGTCAAAGAGATTTCTGGTGGCAAACAGACTGACGTACAGGAACAGGTTCGTGACAGCTACTTATACAAATAAGAATTTCTATTTACTTTTTCATATTTCCCTTAACAGGGTGGACGCGCTGAAGTTGAGCACATCAAATTGGAAAGATAAAATAAGTAAAAACAAACAATTAACAAAACAGAGGCTCTCGCTCGCCTTCCCCAGTTGTTTTCGCTCTATTGAAGTGATGTCAGCTATTTGATATGGTGTAATTTCCTTTTTCCAACTTTCATTTAAAGGGCCAGTAGTCAAATAAACCAAGGTGGAAAATATTTTAATGGACAAGCTGAGAACATTTATTTTTTTTTTTTTAAATGAATTGAATATTTGGAAAATATATATGCATTAGAGAAAACTATTACTGATATACCAAAAAATCACTCATATTAAGTGTTGTATTCATAATCAAAATGGCAGACACAGGCCTGGGGACAGAAAAAAAAGATATTTGGTGGTTTAAAATGCTGTAAAATGTTTAGAATTATTAAAAGAAAAAAAGCTTTAATATGCTTCAAGGTCAGAAGGTGTTATTTATGTCAAAGACAACCAGATTCAGTTTTCAAAAACTGTGTTTTGACTTGCAGACGAGGATGTCGTTTCAGTCATGATGTGGTCTCAGGTCAGAATCTGTTAGTTTTGACGGCTCATGGTCTGGACACACTGGATGTAAAGGAGTTGTGTATTCTGCTCATGCAGAGCGATCACTCACTCCTGCCAGCGGTGAGTATTTCACGTGTTTTACTGCAAGTATAAAGTCTTGAGTTGAACCTGAAAACCGTTGCTCTTTTGTCAGGTGTGTCATTCGTATAACAACGGTACGGGGCCGTACGGCCGCTGTCAGGATGCTGAGAACTGCAAGCGGCTCCACATCTGTGAGAAATATCTGCGCGGCCCCTGCGACTGCACTCGCTCTCACGATTTCTACGAGCCGCATCCTCTGAAGACGCTGCAGGACAGAGGCGTCACCCCCGAGCTCATGGGCATCATGAAGGATCTGTACTCCAATATTGAAGTCCTGAGGCATCTTTCCAAAGCAGCTTCAGCTCCAAACGCAGCCGGACCGAACGCCAAAAGAGGCCCGAACGCACAGAACCGGAGGCCGTCGACTGGTTTTAACGCAGGCAGAGGACAGGAGGCTCAGAGGACTCCACACTACAACACAGGTAACACATACGTGCTTTTATATGCTTTTATTACACCACTCAATAAAACATACAATTCTAGCTAAAATTCCAGATATCAAATTTGTGAAAAGTAAGTCAAAATTGTGAGATAAAAAAAAAAGTCAGAATTAAATTTTTGTTGCAAATGCAAGTTTATATTTTGTAATTTGACTTTTTTTCATTCAATTCTTTTTTCAGAATTGTTATTATAAATTTATAAACATTTTTAAATTTGCAGTCCCATGTTATAAAGTCAGAATTGCACAATATAAACTTGCAATTCCTTTTTCCCTCAAATGCAAGTTTGCATGGTCTTAGAATTGTGTGATATGAACTCATAATTGTGAGTTATGAAGTCAGAACTGCAAGAAATAAACTCACGATTCTGAGTTTTTGTCTCACACTTTTTGACATTTTTAACATTTTGACATTTTTCTTGTAATTCTGACTTGTTTTCTCATAAATGTGATATAAACTCGCAATTGAGCAAACAAAGTCTGAATTACAACATATAAACTCGCAATTCTGAATTTTATATTTGAGTTTATATTTCATTCTCTTATACTTTTTCTCAGAATTGCGAGATTAAAACTTGCTATTGTGAGAAAAAAGTCTGAATTTTATTTTTATGTTGCAAATGCAGGTTTATAGTTTGCAATTTTGACATTTTTCTGGTAACTCTGACTTCTTTTCTCAGAATTGTGAGATATAAACTGGCGATTGCGTAAAGAAAGTCAAAATTGCAAGATAAAAAATGTTTATTTTTGTTGCAAATGCAAGTTTTGATTTTGCAATTTTGACTTTTTTCTTTTAATTCTGATGTCTTGTGTTATAAAGTCAGAATCGCAGGATATAAACTCACTATTGCAAGAAAAAAGTCAGAATTGTGAAATATAAACTTGCAATTCTGACTTTCTTTCCACAAATGCAAGTTTATGTCACAATTTTTGACTTTTCTCTTGCAATTCTGATTTTTTTCTCACAATTGCGAATGTACTTTTTTTCTTGCAGTTTTGACATTTTTCTGACTTCTGTTGTCAGAATTGCAAGATACAAACTCACAATTGAGAGTTATAAATTCTCATTTATAAGGGGATAAAAAAGACTATTCGCAATTCTGACTTTTTTTCTGCCAATAGCAAGCGTATATCTTCTGCTCAGTTGCGAGTTTATATCACAGTTCTCAGAAAATAAGTAGGAATTACAGAAAAAAAAAGTAAATTATGAGAAAAAAAAATCTGAATTGTGCATTTCTTGCAAATGTTCTGACTTCTTTTCTCAGAATTGCAAGATATAAACTTACTCATGTGAAAAAAGTCACAACTGCAAGATATAAAATTGCAGTTGAGAGTTACGAATACCAGTTCTGAGAAAAAATATTTTTTTCACAATTGTGGGTTTACATTGCACCATTTTTATTTTTTTTCTCAGAATTGTGAGTTTATATCACGCAGTTCTCACTTTATAATTTTGCAATTTTGATTATATATCTTGCAATTCTGAGAAAAGTGTCAGAATTGTGACATAAATATTCACAATTACCTTTTTTTTGTATTATTTAGTGGCAGAAACACAGGCTTCCATTTGTTTTAAATTTGAGAATGCAGTTTGAGGAAAAATTCAACCTGAACGATGCTTATAGACGTGTGTGTGTGTGTGTGTGTCTCTTCTTTTAGAGAAAACGGAGATCTGCATGTATTTCATCAAAGGACACTGCAAACATGGTGGTAAGAACAGCACCACCATTCACTGAATGATGTTTACTGTGAGCAGAGCTGAACCCTTGTGTTTCCAGGCTCGTGTAGGAGGGAGCATTCCACTCTGCCCTATAAGTGGGAAGTTAGGGAAGGATCCGAATGGAAGGCTCTTCCTGACAACGAGGCCATCGAGAAAGATTACTGCAATCCTGCAAGAACATGCAGGTTAGCAGTGCCAGGGGTAATGCATTACAAGTAATGCAAGTGACATTATCAGATTACTTTTTCAAGTAACTAATAAAGTAATGCATTACTTTTAAGTTTACAAGAAAATATCCAAGTTATTTGTTGAGAGAAATTAGCGCTTCCTTCAGCCTGTGGCTTATTAATTTCACTTTTGGTGTGAAAGGGCTTTTACAGTTGCCAAAAATAGAACTTTTAGTTTTTTTGTTTTTAACAAAACAAGCCCAGGTGACAAAAAGTAACACAAAAGTAACATAATGCAGTGCTGTCCATAAAAAGGAGCTAATGCAATGAGTGACTTTTTTATGGAGTAATGCAGCATTGTAACTCTCCCCAACACTGGTGGTTAATAGGCACTGCAAGAATAATTAGTGGTTTATTGACGGTTTCCCTGTCTGTCGTAGCTCTGGAATAAACCCGGTTCATTTCGATATGATGAGCCAAGGCTGTTACAGCGTGCGGCGTCTGTCGACGGTACCGTCGGTGCTCCAGCCCACCTTCATCCTGACCACCGAGTGGATCTGGTACTGGGAGGACGAGTTTGGGAACTGGATTCAGTATGCTACAGCGGTACGTGTGTTTTTGCGTATCTTAACTATACTTCTGATGCTCTTAAAGGAGAAGTCCACTTTCAAAACAGATTCACATATCATGTACTCACCCCCTTGTCTTCCAAGTCTTTCTGTCTTCAGTCGTAAAGAAATTATGTTTTTTGAGTTAAACATTTCAGGACTTTTTGAACTTCCAAAAGTCAGTTTAAATGCGGCTTCAAACGATCACAAATGCGGTCGTCACAAGACGAGCGTTTGACATTAAAAAGGATTTGAATTGTATTATTTTAATGAAAATAACCGATCGTTTCGTTAGATAAGACCCTTCTTCCTGGGCTGGGATCATTTACAACCACTCTTTTGATGTTCTGTTTTTTCTCTATCGATCAGGACGGGGGTCACCACTTGTCCTCCATCTCCAGCGCTGAACTCGAGCAGAAGTATCAGGCCGATAATAACGCCGTGGTGGAGTTCACAGCCGGATCGCAGACGTACGAGCTCAGCTTCACGGGTAAGGGTGCAATATATCATCTATGATGAGATTGTAATTGTTGTTTTAACGATGTGAGAGTGTGAAGCCTGTTAGAATGCAGTTAAAATGAACCTATAATTCAATGAATTAAGATATAAGATATGATATAGTTAAATAATATCACACAAGCAAGTGCTGTTTTTCTAAACATCATTGCATGAGTGGAATTGCAAATGTGATACTGATTTTATACAACCATTTGACAAATGAAGTTAAAATTGAGTGAGTTACATTTTAGACACAATATTGTCTGTTTCACCAACGGAATGATTCCAAACAAAGCCGGAGTGGAATATTTGTGCATCTGAAGTGAACACTGTGGTGTTTTGTTACTGAATGAATCGGTTTTTGAACAAATCATTTGAGTCAATGATTCAATGATCCATTCATAAAATCAGCACCTTGCACAAACTGTTTGAATGAATGATTCAGTGAATCACTTATTTAGACAGGAACTTGCTGAGACCTTTTGGTGGTTTTAACATTGTTTATTTATACATGACGGCACAAAAACAAACTCAGCAGAATATGTTATACCCCTTTAAGTGTCACTAAAGAAAACTGGATGAGTTAACCCAGTGGGGATAGCCGGTGGGGGACCAGCTCACCACAGACGTCCGATCAGAGACATGAAGATGCAACTTAAAGTTCTCTGATGTCTTTTATTTTCTGTGCATGTGGTTTGGTTTATATGCACACAACACCAAACAAAGCAAGCATCAATGTCCCCCTTTTTTTCACCCATTCCATGCAGGTCTGTTTCTACCAAACACTAATCACCACCACCTGCTGGAAATGGGCGGAGCTGGTTTTTACATTGCTGCATTGACGGTGCATTCACACCCTGGCTGATCGCCAGAAACCTTCAAAATAAAAGTCCATATACAGCAGGCCTTTTTAACAGTCACCCCCCAATTTTAAATGTAGATGTAAAAATGCAAACTTAAATTGTTATGATTCATGAACGCTTTCGAATAGAGAGCTGCGGTTGGACCCTTTTTTTAAGAAGACACTCTGCAGATTACTGAAGAAGTGGAATCATTTCAAAATATTAAAGTATCAAAAAGTTATAAAAGTTTAGTTAAGAAAAGCATATTTTTATATATATATATATATAAAGTTTGTTTTTTTGTTTTTTTCCAAAAAATAAAAATAAAAATAAAAAATTACTAAATATTTTTAAATCCAAATTTTTTTTTAAATTAAGCCTTATATCTAAAAAAGTTATGTTCCAAATTTGAAGTTGATATAAAAAATGTAGGTTCCTGTGAGATTTTATTTAGGCCGTTATACCACAAACAGCCACGGGTGTCATTCAAACCACTGAATTTTTTTTTATGCATTTTTCTATAACAAATGTCTAAATTTCTCTGTGAATATTACTTCTATCAAAAAATAACCACCAAATATGGAGTCAGACCTTTCTGACAATATGCATTTTGTCAAGATTATAAAAAATTTTGATTCTAATTGTGATAGAGAAAACAGACAACAAATAGAGAGCTCCTGGGCCCACTGCCCACATGGAAAGATATATGCGCATATATGAAACCTATATGCAGTATATATGCAGATATATGATAATATATATGCTGCATATATGCGTATATGTGCCACATATAGGCAAAATTGAGGTGCATATATGTGCATATACAGGCCATATAGGTCTCCTGTATTGCTTCTTTATATCCACAAAAAAGCCCTATATGTACATACAAGATATGTCTCCTATATAGCTCATGGCAGGATCTGGTCATTTTAGCTCATATCTCACTTTGGCAACTGTCATACATGATGCCTAGCTCATATTTGCTATTATCAAGGCAATAACTAAGAACTAACTAAAAAAAAAATTCCAAAAAACTTATGTGCGAACACGTGAAATTGGTATCACATGTAATTGGCATGTTATGGAATTTACCCACACGGAAATAACCTATATAAACATATATGTTTTAATATAGGTTTTGATATAGGTTTTTAATATATGTGACATATATAAAATTGGCCGTTTTCCGTACATATATGTACATATAATATAGGAAAACGGCCAATTTTATATATGTCACATATATTAAAAACCTATATCAAAACCTGTATTAAAACATATATGTTTATATAGGTTATTTCCGTGTGGGTGGTTAGCCAGTGACACTTAAGGGGCTAAATAATGTCAAATATTGTCAATATCGCACACCCCTGCATACATTATACTTACAGTAGTCTTAAAGAAGCTAACTAATCTTGTTCTCAGATATGATCCAGACAAACAAACGCTACGCAACCAAAAAAGTCATCAGACGTCGGCCCAAATTTGTGTCGCCAGCTGATGTTCAAACAATCAAGACAACGTAAGAAAACACTTCACATTCTCTCCCAAACTCTCTGAAACCTGTATGACGGAAGAACTCTTTTCTATCTGTTCTCAGGAAAAGGATGCCTAACAATTTCAAGGCTCTGCCGGATCACTGGGATAAAGCTCTGACTCCTGAAACCGGATATAAGGTGAGTGGAATCATTTATTCGGACACTTTATGATTCTTTCGTGTTGTGGCGCAGCTCTCGGTTTATGTTGTTCTGCGCTGTTTTACACAGAGAGTGTCGCTGCAGAGCACATCACCCGAATACATCAAAATCAAAGAACTGTTCCAGCTCACCATGGTCGGCTTTAAAATCCTGAGGATCGAGCGGATCCAGAACAAAGCATTATGGGAAGTGTATCAGTGGTAAGTCCACAAGACGTCCAAACTGCCGCTCCGAGATCAAATACAGCACGACTGATGGTTTACGCCTCTTTTAGGCAGAAGGACTATATGAAAAAGAATAACGGAGGCAGAGACGTGCCCGAGAAACAGCTCTTCCACGGCACCGACAGCAAGCATTTAGACGCCATCTGCCATAACAACTTCGACTGGAGGATTTGTGGAACTCACGGCACGGCCTACGGAAAAGGTGGAGTTCAGGTGGAAGCCATCTGAGATGTAGACGAGTTTGTTTCTTCATCAGATCTTGAGAAATATAGCATTCCATCACTGTCTCACCAACGGATCCTCTGCAGTGAATGGGTGCCGTCAGAATGTCCAAACAGCTGATAAAAACATCACAATAATTTACACCACATCTGTTCACATCTTGAGAAGAGAAAGCTGAAACAAATCCATCATTATAATGTTTTTAACTAAAATATGAGTTTCCATAATCCATAATAACGCTTCCTCCAGTGAAAAAGTGGTCTGGTCTGAATCAGGAGACAAATCTGCACAGATCAAGCACCGATTACAATCCCTAAAACAGCTCTAAACAAATTTGTGGCTGGATTTTGATGTGAGAGACAACAGGAGATGGACTTTTTCACTGGAGGAAGCGTTATTATGTTTTATGGACTTTTGTGGGAGTGCGTCAAGAAAAGTCAAGAAATATGTGTGACAATTTTTTGACTTTTCTCTTGCAATTTGGACTTTTTCTCACAGTTGCAAGCTCACATTGTCTCAGAATTGTACGATATGAACTCACAATTGAGTTATAAAGTCATAATTGCAAGAAATAAACGTGCAATTCTGACTTTTTTTCTCACAATTGCGAATTTAGATCACACAAATCTGAATTTTGTTTCTTGTAATTCTGACTTTTTTCTCAGAATTGTGATATAAACTTGCAACTGAGCGAAAGAAGTCAAAATTGCGAGATATAAACTTGCTATTGCAAGAAAAAAGTCGGAACTTGCAACAATTCATATCTCACAATTTTTACTTTCTTCTCTCAATTCTGACTTTTTTTCTCAGAATTGTTAGATATAAACTTGTGATTGTAAGAAAAAAGTCAGCATTGCAAAATATAAATTTGCAATTGAGTTTTAAATTCCAGTTCTGAGAAAAAAAAAGACTGTTTATAATTTTGACTTTTTACTCGCAAGAGCAAGTGTGTATCTCACAGTTTTGACCTTTTTTGCTCAAGTGTGAATCACAATTCTGAGAAGATAAATATCAAAAAATTCGGAAATATGGACTCGTGTTTTAGGTAAAGATGTCTTGATGGATTTGTTTCAAGCCTTTGTCTTCTCCAGATGTTCACTGATGGACTGGAGTGGTGTGGATTACTTGTGGATTACTGTGATGTTTTTATCAGCTGTTTGGACTCTCATTCTGACGGCACCCATTCACTGCACATACAGTGGTGGAATGACACATTTCTACAAATCAAAGACGTATCTACATCCTTTTGGTTGAACTAGTCCTATAAATGCACGTGACATATTTCCCCTTCTTGATGTTCTTACATGTTCTCAAGAGCCCAAAATGTGTCTCGCTTTGCAGGTAGTTATTTTGCCAGGGATGCCAAATACTCGCACAGCTACACCAAAGACTCGGGCACTCGTACCATGTTTGTGTGTCGCATCCTGGTCGGCGACTACACCAAAGGTGAATCCAGCTTCCTGCGGCCTCCATCCAAAGACGGCGGAGACACCATCTTCTACAACAGCTGTGTGAATGACGTCTACGATCCGTCCATATTTGTAGTGTTTGAAAAGCACCAGATCTATCCTGAATATCTCATCGAGTACAGAGACTCCAGCGGGTTTGATGTACCATCACATTCTGTGGCGGCAAAACCAGCAGTGGCAGCGAGGAGACCCGTAGCTGTTTCTGCAACTCCCATTCGCCCCTCCTATATCAGTCCCTACACAGCTGCATCTTCTTCACACTCTTCCCCTTCATATACCTCCTCCTCCTCCTCCTCCTCAAACACCTCCTTCTATAAACCCTCCTCAGCTGCATCATCCTCATATACTGCCTCCTATATTTCATCCTTAAACACCTCCTCCACAAGCGCCTCTTCCTCCTCCTCAGCGTATGCTCCTTCTCCTCCACGATCCTCTTCCTCATATGGCTCAACTTCTCCAAAGCCTTCAAAGTCAGACAATCAGTGCATCATTTCCTGACCGTGTGATCAGGCACCATGTGATCACATTGTTTGCTTTAGAGGAAGCCAGTACAATGTTAATAGTGATAATCAAGTTATAAACGTTACACAGTAATCACAAATGGCATAAAAATGATCTCAAGTCTTAAACTCTCAGGTTAAAGTCATGATGAAACAGTAGCAGCGACAGATCCTTTCTTCTTTATTCTGACGTACATCCAAATGTAACACATTATTGAAAAAGAAATAAAATGCAGGGCGGGGCTTGGTTCTGTGCATCAGCTGTTGATTGGATGTTGAGATGTGGGCGTGGCTCTCAAAAGTGTATGCAGATGAGCTTGAGCTTGCAGCTAATGAAGTACCTGGAGGTTGTGGCAAATAGCACTAAAATTAAATTTGCCACTTATTAGAATTGTATTTCAGTAATGTCTGCAGACTCTGCAGCTGCTTCTTACAGTAATGCTAATACAGTAATTATTGTTGTCCAGTGTGAAAAAATGCCTTCTAGCCTCAAGTGTAACTGGAGAAGACTTGCAAAATCATGACCAAAAAATATATATAAAATATATACTAAAATACATAACATGCACTTGGAAAACAGTCAGGATGAATTTTTATTTCATGCCACCTTTAATGGCAGTGTATAATTTGTCTTTACTTGAATCTTTGTAATAATCTCAATATTTGAGATACTTGTCACAATAAAGCTTTCCAATACACAACTTTAACAGAATGAAGTATTTTTTTTCCCATGTTGACCTTTTTTCTCATAATCCTTAAATGTGAATGACTGATTGAAATATCACTAGAATTTTTGTTTCCTGATCCATTCAGTACCCCTTAGTGACGTGAATGTTGAAATAAACAAAATAATAATAATAAAAAATCTCCTTGTGCCTTTTTAATATTACTCTTATTATTTAGTAGAAGGTCTACGTTTGATCAAAATTTCAGCATATTCATCATATTAAATGGCCAGACCTACATATTTGGTGTGAAGTATGATTAAATGATTAATGAAAAACACTAATAATTACATGTCATTATGCTAATTGGTCCATAAAGCACTAGAATGTGTTCAACAAATCAGTCTTCTGTAATTTTAGAATGTTGTGGCCGATTAACCCAGCTAATGGGAACATTCTCACAATTTCCACTAACGTTTTTTAAAAGTTAACAAATGTTAAGACAAAATGTTCTTTACATAATGTTTAGGAATGTTTTTATTATAAAACTTTATAAAATAATTCAATTGAAATATATTTCAAAATATAGAAAAAGGCCAAAAATATATTTGCTTAAATATTTTCTATATATATATATATGTAAATTCACATCAAATTTAAAGTAAAACTGATTGATTTGTCGCCATAATTATAATTCATTGTAATTCATTTCAATAAAATTCACCAAAAAACATACTTCAAAATGTTCTAAACATTATTAAATCATTAAAAATCTAGTTTTTAACTTTAGTAGGCTGTTCAGATTTGCATTTAGTCTAAATGTAGGTTACTGTCATTTTATAACTTTACCAGTAAACGTTATGTTATTAAGGTTAAGAGAAAATATTCTGAGATCAACATTTTCTTAACCTCCTTTTATCATTTATTTTGTACTTGATGAACGTTCTCATAATGTTGAGTAAACGTTCTTAAAACAGCATGTTCAAAACGTCTTAATGTTACTTGTACTTGATGAAGGTTCTAAAAAATGGATAATTTGTAACCTTTACATAAGGTTTTAATCACACACACAGACGTTTTAGAATATTAAAAATAAACGAAATATTTAAAAACAATGTTTCCACAACCAACATTTGTGACATGTGACGGCGCTCTTGACCGCCATGTGAGTTTAATCAAAACACTGCTTATAGTTCTTATTGTTTAAAGTGAAAGCTAAAATTTCTCATGAATATTTAAGGTCATATTTCATGTCCTACACAAGATACATTCATCTTTGCATAATAACGTTGACAGTTTAATCACTGAAAGCAAACCGGGCGGGAGTTTGTTCTCTTAAGTTTCGTTTTCCTTCTCAATGACGCGCTGATCTGGAGTCAGTTTTCAGAGCGGTTCGCTCGCTGACCGCATATAAACCCTCCGCACGCGGATCGGCCAGTGTCAGAAATCATGGCGGAGGAAATCTTGAAGGTTCTGTGTGGGAATCACGGATCGATGGATTATGAGCGTCTTCTGGACATTTCATACGGGCTGAAAGAAATAACAGCGGAGAATTCCCTGGATAAAATCATCCGCCACAGCGACATCTTCACCGTCATCGAGCGCGACGAAAGTCGAGAGGTTTTCGCACAAACTACCGTCAAACTGTGTAGAAAGAGCGACTGTGACGAGCTGTGTGAAGATATCCATCTGTGTAAATATGAGCTGATGATGGGCCGCTGCAGCAGGTACACATATCAACACATGTGGAGTTAAAGATAAAGACAGTATATTGGGTGTTTCCGTTTGTTTATGATGATGCAAGGTTATGAACAAGTAACGTTCCTCCAGTAACGTGTGTGATGTAACGTGCAGTAACGTGTTAGCGCGAAAACATTTTTTATGTTGCTACTTATTTAAGAACTTTCAGAGAACATTCATAAGTAACATTCTAATAACCTATACAGCAATAAATAAATAAATAATAAAATATAAAAAATGTCCATATATATATATAAAATGTGTCAAAATGTATTTTTAAATGTATTTTGCATCAGTATATTTTTTTACCATTTTTTGTATGTTTTTGAAAATATATTTAAGAACAATTTATGTATATGTAAATGCATTTTATATCATAAGGGTACTTTTTTTTGGAATTGAGATTTATAAATCACCTGGAAGCTGGAAAAAAATAAGCTTTCCATTGATGTATGGTTTGTTTTACGATAGGACAATATTTGGCCAAAATAATATTATTTGACAATCTGGAATCTGGGGCTGCAAAAAAAACTAAATATTGAAAAAAAACTGTCTTTAAAGTTGTCCAAATGAAGTTTTTAGCAATGCGTATTACTAATCAAACATTAAGTTTTGATATATTTATGGTACAAATTATCTTTATATATCTTTAATTATCTTTATATAATATAATAATGATTTTTTTACATAAAAGAAAAATCAATAATTTTGACCCAAACATTTAATTTTGATTACTTCAACTGGTTTTGTGGTCAAGGGTCATATATTTTAATCCAAGAATATACAGATTTAAAGAAAAACTGATTGATTTGTTGCTGAACACACTGAACTTATGCATTTGAATAAAGTTCACCAAAGAACATACTTTAAAATGTTTCAACAAATGACAATATTAAAATACATACAAAACATTATTAAATCATTAAAAATCTATTTTTGATCTTGTTCAGATTTGCATTTAGTCTAAATATAGGTTACTGTAAGATTGGAAATGTATTTCCTTCTCCTGAAATATGAAATGTAATTTAGTGGATAAAAAATGTATTTTCTGTTTTACAAATATATTTTTAAATGTATATATGCAGCATATATTTAAAATATATTTTGGCCTCAGAAATCCATTTTCTTGCTGTACATGAATGCTAAAAATTAATAATAAATAAAAATGAATTTTAAAAGATTTAAAAAGTGGAGATTTTGAACGTTCTAACAAAATTCACAAATAACAAAATAACATATCCCGCAGATCCTAGAGGACATTGAGACCAGTGTGAGCATGACTAGTGAGCCTGTGTCTGTTTCTAAAGGCACAGCTGCAATTACGGACACCAGCTGATGTCCGAACACAACGTGAGGGTCCTGAGAGCTCATCAGATGATCGGGCTGAGCAGAGAAGATCTGCTTGTGATGTTACTCCAGTCCGACAGCGGCCTCCTGCCTCCTGTGAGCATCTGACAAACACACGTGATTTTATCCGAATCCAGGCACGCTGACGTATCGCTCTGTTCCTCAGGTGTGCTACACGTACAACCGAGGGCAAGGGCCGCACGGGAACTGCCAGGACGGAGAGAAGTGCTCGAGGCTGCACTTGTGCGAGAGCTTCATCAGAGGATGCTGCGGCGACACGGACTGCGGCAGATCGCACGATTTCCAAGATCCTAACGTAAGAAAAATACTGCGCTTCAGAGGAGTGTCCAATCAGCTCATGCACTCGCTGCCCTTCATCTACCGCAACATCCTCACGCTCAAGACGCTGAAGACTCAACGGGACCGCAGGAATACAGACGTCCAGCCTCACAGTAGCTCTGATGGAGGTATCGGGGTTCCTCCGCAGTGGTTTACTGGTTGTATTTGCTTCATATTGTGATTGAATATGTTCTGTTTTGTTTCTTCAGAGAATGAGATCTGTCTGTCGTTTGTCAGAGGATTCTGCAGAGCAGGTACGTGCGAAAAATAGGTCCTTATTAAACCTGAATGCATCTCACACTTATTTCTACAACACCTCATGCAGTCCAGATTTTTTCAAAGTGGTTTTTTATAGTCATAAACAGGAAGGTAACTGTGTGAATGTTGCAGAATTTATTAAATATAAAAATAAATAAATAAATAAATAAATTCAGTGTTTACCCAGCGAAGGAATGCTTTTTGTTTTGGTTATGGAACTTTCTTGTAACTTAATTAATATTTGATAAACATTCTCACAATGCTGAGAAAACATTCTTAGAACAACATGCTCAGAATGTCCTCAAGACATTATTTGTGCTTAATGAATATTCTGAAATACCATTCCAATAACAAACAAGAAAAGTGGACATTTTAGAATATTAAAAAGAACCATCCAAATTACATTAGATTTTGAGTGAGAATAAGTTGGAAAAACATAAAAAATGTTTTTGTAAGCTTTAAATAACAATCTAATCACAACAACGAAAACGGAAATAGAAATGCTTTCAAATAGAAATTTGAAAACACTGTTCCCACAACATTTTTATAACCTAAAAGTGAAGATAAATCAAGAACTTTACTGATTATTAATTGTCTTTTTTAGTAACTGTGATCAACTGACTATATTATATGGCCAATCAGCAAACAACAATGTTATTTTAGTATAAATTCTTTTTTTTTAATGTTCTTTTTTGTTATGTTATCGTTTTTATATTTTAATTTTTCACTTTGTTCTGGATTTTTGTCATTATTGTTAGTTTTTATTTAAATTTTGGATTCATTTTCATTTTTATATTTTCTGTTTTCATTTTAATTTGAGTTAAAATATTAGTGTTTTTTTTAAGTATGTCTGCATATTTTTTTTTATTAATTTTCTTTCAGTTTTAGTTACTATACTACATGAAGATAAACTAAATGAAAATGAAATGTTGAATTGGCGACTAGTTGAAATAAAATCCATTTTTTACATTTCATTATAAGTTTATTTTATTTAAACTAATGAAATTTTATTTTTTTGTACTTCATTTAGTTTTCTATACAACATAAACTAGATCAATAAGCCTGGTCCAAACAGAGCAACGGTAGGGAAACTGAAACAGTATTAATTGTCAGAGATAAAAATCTGGTACACAGAAAAATAACAAAACATAAATAAAACACATTTCAATGAAAATTATAAAAATACAAAACAGTGTGACACTATGAAACAATCATATTCCCAGGTGGTCTAACATAGTTGTCCAAATTTTCTGAAGTAAGTCTGTAACAAGAATGTTTGTATGGTTTTCGTTTTAGTTAACTATAATCACCTCACTAAATAAACAACCAAAAACCATTTTGCCTATCAGTGACGTCTTACACTGGACCAACTGGTTTTATGATCATTCCAGTCATATTTTACCACCACATGGTTCATAACAAATAAACACACGCCTGTTTAAAGTTACAGTGTGAATAGAAATAGCATACGTTGCTCTTTGTCAATTTGTGCACAGTCATCTTTCGTAAACCACTGCAGGAATACGTCAGTGAGACTGAGATGTGAGTCAGTGTGTTTTTCTGTCCGTCAGATAAATGCAGTAAAACACACTGTAAAATGCCCTACAAGTGGGAGGTGAAGGTGGGCCGCAAGTGGCACAACTTACCCAACAGCGAACAGATCGAGCGGGATTACTGCGACCCATCCAACATACACAGGTAACGTTCACAGGTGTGTGACATGAAAACTGCCCTTCCAACCCCACAAGGGAAAATTAATAATAAATAAAAAAAAGGCCCAAATTTATTATAAATTATACATTTTTACTGAATCCCAAATGCATGAATGTAAATGTAAATCACATTTTCCTAGATCGTTTGAAGTGCATTTAAAACCTCATCCAGCAGCAGAATTCAGAGATTTTAGTTGTAAGTGTGAGAGAGAGTGAGAAACTGAACTAAAACTATTTGTGCACCAAACTGCTTGAACTAAGATGAATCTGGATGTGAGATCTGAATGAATAATGCACGCATCTGCACAGTTCTGGAAACGAGCCCATTTGTTTTGAGGAAATGAGTCTGGGACTGGACGAGGTCCGGCGTCTCTCCACGCAGCCCTCTGTTCTCCTGCCCGGCCTTGCTCTCACCACGTCCTGGAGCTGGTACTGGAAGGACGAGTACAACCGCTGGATCCAGTACGCGTCCATAGTATGTCCTGACTCGCGTTGGTGTGTTTGAAGTGTGAGTGATCAGACGGGATCTGCTGATGATGCTGTTCCTCTCAGGCAGAGATGCACCGGCTGTGTTCGGTCAGCAGCGAGCAGCTGGAGCGCAGATATCAGGAGTATCTACGGCAGGATCAGGAGGACGCTGGGATCAAGTTCACAGCGGGAAACCGCTTCTATGAGCTCCGCTTCAGAGGTTTGTTCCGTGTGGAGACCAGACTCGGATCTTGACCGATCCAACATACCTATCTATGATTTCATCTTCTTCATTGTCAACCAGCTTTCAGGCTACGACCACCAAACTCAGGTCAAACTCTCTGTTCTGTCCTGACTCAGTATGCTGTATCTTTTCTAACTGACCGGACCTACGGTTTTTATAAACTAGATGATCAAATCAATGAACAATTTTTCCCTGTATGTCACTAAGCAAATCCTAGCAACTTGCTTAGGACATGTAAGCAACGTGCAAACATGTTAAAACATGCTAGCCAATGTTATGTTAGCAACATGTCAATTCATGCTAACATATTGGTAAAACATGATATTAGTGTATAAAAACAGCAATGTGCTAAAAACCATGTGCTAATTCATGTTAGCCATGTATTAAAACATTTTATTGTTAAAACATGTTAGCAACATGCTAATTCATGTTAGCCATGTGCTAAACTTGTGTTAGCAGCATGCCAGCAATGTGTTAAAACATGCTAATTCATGCTAATATAGTGGTAAAACATGCTAGTAGTGTATAAAAACATGTTGGCACTCAAACATGCTAGCAACATGTAAATATGTTTAAAAAAACAAGCCAATTCATGTTTGGAATGTGCTAATTCATGTTAGCCATGTATTAAAACATGCTAGAAACATTTTATTGTTAAACATGTTAGCAACATGTTAATTCATGTTAGCGACGTGCTAAAATGTGTTAGCAGCATGCCAATTCATGCTAGCATAATGTTTAAACATGTTAGCATAATGTTAAAACATGTTAGCATTGTGTTAAACATGCTATCAACATTTGCTAAAACATGCTAGAAACATGTTATTGTTAATTCATAGTAATTCATGTTAGCAACATGAAAAACATGTCAGAAACATTCTAATTCATGTTCAGGTAGAAACCTGCTATCAGCGTGTTAATTCATGTTAGCAGCATGGTAAACATGCTATAAACATGCTTATTCATGGAAACAATGTGCCAATAGTTGTTAGCCATGTGCTAACATGCTAGAAACATGTTAACAACATGGTAACTCATCTTAGCAATGTGTTAAAACATGCTAACGAATGTTAATTCATGTTAGCACCATGCTAAATGATAGAAGCATGCCAGCAACATGCTAATTAATTGTCAACCACATGCTAGCATAGTGTTAATGCACTAGCCACATGCTAATTCATGTAATTCATGCGTTCGTGTTAAAGCATGCTAACTTTGTGCTAAAAACATGTTAGGAGCATGCTGATTCAAAGTCATGTTAGCAACATGCCAAAGTATGCTAGCAATGTTTTAAATCATGCTAGAAATGTGGTGAAAAAACCAGCATATGCTGGGAGCTATGTTTTGATGCTGGGATGCTGGTTAGGTATGTTTTGGTGCTGGTTTAAGCTGGTCCTTTGCTGGTTGATGCAATATGACCAGCATAAACCAGCATCAAAACATAGCTGCCAGCATATGCTGTTTTTTTCCCAGGGAGCAGTCCGCTAAATCCAGCTATCAACATGCTAAAACATGTTAGAAACACAAATTGACTTCCTTCTTTGAGTAAAACCTTCACCTTCAAGCTTTTCAGAGTTATTTTAAACTTTCAGGCCTGTGTTTTTGTCAAGCCAGCGTCAAAGTTTGTTGTGAAACTTCATCTCATCTAGTTACTGCTGATCTTGTTGACAGACATGAAACAAAGAAATGAAGTGAGCGGCAAAGAGAGACCCGTCAGGCGCCGACCCGTGTTTGTCTCGTCGGTCGACGTCCAGATCGCCAGATCGAGGTGACGGCACTCACAGGCAGGTTTATTTCATGCGTCTGCCTGTTGCTTTGTGCTATTCTGCCTGATCTTGTGTTCCAGATGTTGCGGCACCCATAAGACTCGCTTTTACAAAGGCGTTCCTGGATTTTGGGACCAAACTGCCATTCCTGACTCTGGATTTCGGGTTCGGATTTTTGCATTGTTGTTAGTCGTTTCATCACCTCTGCTCACTGATACCACAGATCTCTCTTTTGTCTGCAGAGAGTCCGTCTCCCGCCGTCTCACAGGGATTACATGAGAGTCCGTGAGCGCTTCACCGAAACTCTGAGTGGTTTTACCATCCGACAGATCGAGCGTGTGCAAAACAGGGAACTCTGGGAAGAATTCATGATGTGAGTATCAGAACTGCTCCTCTGTCGCTAATCCATCTTTTAGTTTGCATAAACGTGCCTTTTTTTGCAGAAAAAAAGAACAGATGAAAATTACAAACAAGCAGGAGAAGTATGGCGATCGGCTTTTATTCCACGCCACCAAATCCTCCCTTGTCGATGCTGTATGTCAGAGAAACTTTAACTTTGAGGAGTCGGACACAGCAGCGTATGGACAGGGTGTGTTTCTGATTCCTGTAAATGATTCAGACTGACTGTATTTGTGTTAGCAAACTGACTTTGTTTCCCTCCTTTCTGTCAGGGATTTATTTTTCAAAGGACGCCAGGTACTGGAATGAGTGGGCGGACGGCTCTGCGCTGAGGCTGATGTTCGCATGCAGGGTGTTGGTCGGCTACTACACCAGAGGAGCGGCCCATTTCCGCCACCCTCCGGCCAAAAACGCTGAAGGAAAGCTGTACGACAGCTGTGTTGACGATAAACGTGACCCGTCCGTTTTTGTAGTGTTTGACAGGTGTCAGATTTACCCAGAGTTTCTTATCACCTACGAGGACAGTAACAAGCGTTTACCGGTGTTGGAGTTTGGTGTCCCTCGGGTAGACGCAAAAACAGTCGTCTTTACTAACTCGAGCAGGTGCACAAGCTCTGTCAGTTCACTCGAGGATCCAGATTCTGACCCAGAACACACTTCATACTCCTGCAAACGAAAAGAACCTCTCATTACGGTCTTAAGCTCTACTGCACTTCCTGTCTCCTCTAGTGCACTTCCTGTCTCAGCTGAAAGTGCCTCGAAATCACATCCTGTCTCGGCTAAAAGTGTCTCAACTGAACTTGCCGTTTCAGCTATAAAAATCCCCGTCTCAATTCCCGTCTCAGCTGAACGCATGTCCACTGCATTTCCTGTCTCAACTGAAAGTGCGTCGAAATCACTTCCTGTCTCAACTGAGCGCGTTTCCACTGTACTTTCTGTCTCAGGAAAAGACATTTCCACTGCACATCCTGTCTCAGCTAAAAGTGTCTCCAGTGCACTTCCTGTCTCAACTGAAAATGCCTTGAATGCACTTCCTGTCTCAACTAAACACATTTTCACTGCACATCCTGTCTCAGCTAAAAGTGTCTCCACTCCACTTCCTGTCTCAACTGAAAGTGTCTCCACTGCACTTCCTGTCTCAACTGAACGCATTTCCACTTCACATCCTGTCTCAGTCAAAAGTGTCTCCACTCCACTTCCTGTCCCAACTGAACGCATTTCCACTGCATGTCCTGTCTCAGCCAAAAGTGTCTCCACTGCACTTCCTGTCCCAACTGAACACACTTCCACTGCACTTCCTGTCTCAACTGAACGCACATCCACTGCACGTCCTGTCTCAAGTAAAAGTGCCTCAAATGCACTTCCTGTCTCAACTGAACGCATTTCCACTCCACTTCCTGTCTCATATGGTCCTAGAATGGCTGTCAATCCACTTCTGGAAGCTCAGAAACTGGACCGTTCACCATCTCAGCGGTCCGTGACTCTGTTGAGCAGTGAAGCCACAGCGGTGAAGTATTCCGTAAATACTGCAGACCTGAACATGAACCGGACCCCTGTCTGTCCCGCACAGGGTCTGTCTCGCTCCAGTGGATCCATGTCGAGCTCTTCAGCGATTTCCTCTCATCAGCGCGTCCTTCCACGTGATCACACTGGAAACTCTTCAGCAGCAGACGTGCACAGCAGCGCAGGGACAAACCCACACAAACCAGCAGAGCAAAAGAAGAACTGTGCTGTCATGTGATCTGATATTACATGCGTTAAGTTACTGCACTGCATTCAGTGTGCACAGTTGACATATTTGTTTTGACTCTTCATTAAATCATTAGTTGAGTTCAAAGGGTATTTATGGAAATGTTACAGGATATCAGGATGTTTTGTGCATTTCATATAGACATAACAGGTAATTATTAATATCTCTCTTTGGGTGAACAGACACAGTGCATGCCCACACTGATACTGAAAAGCTTTCCAGATGATTATGTGAAGAAATCATCTTAGAATCTAGTCATATAAGTGTGACAGCCACAGTTTAATCATACTAAAAACACTGCAAGATTTTATTGCAAACTTGTGATATTTAGTTCTGTCCAAGTCATATTTGTTTTGGTTTCTGTCCATAAGTATGGACTTCAGCACAGAATAAAAGCTGACACCAAACAGCTCTCTCATGTCTTTGGTCTTTTACATTTACTTTACATGCATGCATTTGTAACATGCTAGCACATTTACATTGCATCAGTTCTTGTATCCTTTTTGAAATAATACATTTGCATACTAATAATTTCATATTTTGCTGTGGACTTGCTGGTGGTTTAATTTTTTATGAAAAAAAAAAAAAAAAAATCATGCAAAATAACTCATTTCTTGTGTGTTGTCTTTTGATTGTGCATGTGTTTCTGTTTGAGGAACAAGTCAAACTTTAATACGAGTCCACCAGAGCTCTTCTTTGATTATTTTAGGACCCTGTAACTGTATTTTTCACATTAATCGGTTGGTTTTTTAACATACTTCATATGTTGTGCGTCATTTAGTGTCACATATAATTAGTGCTTGGCACCGAATCAGTTTCTGGTAGCTGTTTGTGAACTCAACAGGTGCTGCTTTTGTGCTGTTGCTTAAATCTGCAACTCATTCGTGGCCCTCGAGCACAAAACCTTAAGTCTTAAGTATCACAGGTGTATCTGTAGCAGTAGCCAAAAATACATTGTATGGGTCATAAACAGATAAATAGATTTTCTTATCCAAAGAAAAGAGAAAATGTCAAAGAAATAAAACTTGAATTAAAGTTTAAATAAAAAAAAAAAAAAAAAAAAAAAAAAAAAAAAAAAAAAAAAACAGAAAAAGCCAAAGAACTGAGCTTATAAAACATAAAAAACCACTATACTAGTATTTTAGTTTTTTAATTAGTAATATGCATTGCTAAGAACTTCATTTGGACAACTTTAAAGGTTACTCTCTCAATATTTAGATTTTTTTGCATCCTCAGATTTTCAGATAGTTCCATCTCAGCCAAATATTGTCCTATCTTAATAAACCATTTATTCCTTTGACATTTTCTCTTTTCTTTGGATAAGAAAATATATTTATCTATCTTTAAATAGCAATAATGACAAATGTTTCTTTGTATATAGCGTTTTTTTATGTTTTATGAGCTCAATTCTTTGGCTTTTTCTGTTTTATTTATTTATTTAGTTATTTTTGGAGAAATTATTTATTTATTTATTTGTATGAATCTCATTTTTTTATTTATTCCTTTGACATTTTCTTTTTTCTTTGGATAAAACAAAAAATCTATTTAGTCTGTCTATCTTTAAATAGCAATCATTTTAAATAGCAATAATTTTTATTTTTATATAGTGTTTTTTGTGTTTTATAAGCTCAATTCTTTGGCTTTTTCTCTTTTTTTGAGAAATTATTTATTTATTTATTTAAACTTTAATTTAAGTTTTATTCCTTTGACTTTTTCTCTCTGGATAAAAAAAATCTATATCTTTATAGCAATAATGATAAACGTTTATTTTTATAGTGTTTTTTTATGTTTTACAAGCTCAATTCTTTGGCTTTTTTGGGGGGTATTTATTATTTATTCCTTTAACATTTTCTCTTTGGATAAAAAAATCTATCTATAGCAGTAATGATAAATGTTTATTTTTATATGGTGTTAATGTTTTATAAGCTCATTTTACTCCGTTTTTTGGAGAAAATACATATTATTATTATTATTAAAAAAAAAAAAAAAACATTTATGACTGGTTTTGTGGTCCAAGGTCACATTTCATTTCACTGATTATTCTGTGATTTCCAGTATTTGTGGAATCTGATGCAGCACTGCGCTCTGACAGTCCACTTTAAGAGAAGTAAACACTAAAATACAACAATGAAACAGAAAGGGAAAAACATACAGCATTGTAGTGACGCTACAGATGGCTCTCGTCCTACTTATCAATGGTATTTCACTAATCTAATCGATGAAGCTCCACATCCCTTCCGCTGGTGCAGATCCCGAGCAGCGCATCAATCACAGCTCTGCGCTTGCGCATGTGAGCGCCTCTCATTAAATATTCATGAGGAGAGGCAGTTCGGCCAATCGGATGCGAGTGAATTAATGCGGCGAGTCCCGCACGTTCCCGTCATGCACCGTGAGCGCGAGCGCTGCTGCTGGAGTCGGTGTGGCACGAGCGCGGACGTTACAGAGGTAAATAAACCCAATCTGCTCTTATTCCTATTACGTTTTTTATTTCTTTATTGCCTTTTCAGTGTTGAGCATTACTAGTGCGCGAGGGAGATTTTAATACCTCGAATACTGTGTTTTTCTTCTCCCGGGTGGATATTTAAAGATGCTGTGAGGTAATGTAGCACATATAAATGAGGGGTAATTATGAAAACGTCATCATGTATCTGTACACAGATATTAGCGTTGCTGTGATTGTTATACCGGCTATTGATATTGCTGTCGGTGAGGGAATCCCTTCATATATCGATCTGTTCTTCTTCAAGCCTCACAGCCGCCCTTATTCATTTCTGCCTCGTTTCATCCTCATTAATTATTCATTGTGAAAATATATGAGCACTTGTGAGTCTTGTGTCCGGCGGTCAGTGTGAAGAAACGAGCGTTTATTCTCTGACAGAAGCCGTTAGATGTCGCCTCTCACCGCGCATGCGCTCATTTCTCATTTGATTCATGTGTTTGGACTGAGCTGTCAATCAACCGCGACGCGTCCGTCAAAATCAGCGCTGCTGTCGCTGTGACGTCACCGCGTCACACTCCAGCTGGTTATCGTGTTCTAGTTAGTGTAGTTAGCTGTGGGTGGGTGTTATTGTTGCGTGTGTGCTAGAGCTGAGCTGACATTCCCCATACTGTTCATTTGACATTAGTCATTTCTCCTTTTTTATGCTGCTCTTACTGTTAGCATGGGGATAATCATTCTGGATAAAATCAGTCATAATGGGTCTCTCCTCTCTGTAGCTCATTCCTTTAGATTTTTCATTTTTTTATACAAAAATAAAATAAATTTATTTATTTATTTAAACTTTAGTTTAAATAGGTTTTATTTCTTTTGACATTTTGTCTTTTCTTTGGATAAAAAAATCTATCTGTCTGTCTTTAAATAGCAATAATGACAAATGTTTATTTTTATATAGTGTTTTTTGTTTTGTTTTATAAGCTCAATTTCTTGGCTTTTTCTCAGTTTTTTTTGTTTTGTTTTGCTTTTGAGAATTTATGTATTTATTTATTTAAAATCTAATATAATTCAAGTTTAATTCCTTTGACATTTTTTCTTTGGATAAAAAATCTATTTATGTATCGTTCTTTATAGCAATAATAATTAATAAATAAATGTTGATAAATGTTTATTTTATATTGTGTTTTTTTAGGTTATATAAGCTAAAAATAACATTTATTTATTTATATATTTTAATTTAATTCAATTTTTATTCCTTTGATACTTTCTTTGGATAAAAAATCTGTCTATCTGTCTTTAAATAGCAATAATGACAAATGTTTATTTTTATATAGTGTTTTTAGTGTTTTATAAGCTCAATTTCTTGGCTTTTTCTCAGTTTTTTGTTTTGTTTTGCTTTTGAGAATTTATGTATTTAAACTTTAATTTCATTTAATTCAAGTTTAATTCCTTTGACATTTTTTCTTTGGATAAAAGATCTATTTATCTTTCTTTATAGCAATAATAATTAATAAATAAATGTTGATAAATGTTTATTTTATATGGTGTGTTTTTAGGTTTTATACACTCATTTCTTTGGCTTTTTCTGAGTTTTTTTTTTCTGTATAAAAATAAAATTTATTTATTTATGTATGTAATTAATTTAATTTTATTCAAGTTTTATTCCTTTGACATTTTCTTTGGATATAAAAAAAAATATCTGTTTATCTTTAAATAGCAATAATGACGAATGTTTATTTTTATATAGTGTGTTTTATGTTTTATAAGCTAATTTGGCTTTTTCTCAGTTTTTTTGAGAAAATATTAATTTTTTTATTTAAATTGCAACCAAGATATAGTGCATAGTGCTTTTTCAAAGCTGATTCCTTTTTCTTTTTTTAGATAATTTTATTAAGAAATATATATATATATATATATATATATATTTAGTTTGTTTGTTTGTTAATGAATTCATTAAGTTGGTATGGCATTTTTGAATAACAATAATGTTGAATTGGTTTATTTCTATAGTGCTTTTTCAAAGCTCATGGACACTTTACCATTTACTAAGATGTGCAGAAGTATTTTAAGAAGAGTGCAATAGAACCAAAACAAAATAAGTATATTTTTTAATTTATTTTGTAACTGATATTTTTTTTACTTAGTGTTTTTTTAAAGCTGATTCCTTTGGGTTTTTCTGTCTTTTCTGGATAATTTTATCAAGAAAGATATGTTTTATTTATGGGTTTATTTATGAATTCATTACATTAGTTATTGCATTTTTGACTAAGAATAATGTTTCATTATTTTTTCTCACTGACACTTTACTGTTTACTAAGATATGCAGAAGTATTTTAAGAAGAGTGCAACGGAACCAAAACAACTTAGGTTTCATATTCCAGACAGGACAATCGAACAGAAGTCTCGTATGTGGAATCTGAGCGTGAGTGTGTTGATGAGGATCACTCGTGATGTTTTCCTCACGCTCGTGTCGTGCGTGCTGGAGAATCTCAGCTCAGAAACGCGATGAAAGCGTGCTGCTGTGAGTCTGTATCTGGAGTCCTGCAGCGCGTTCAGTATTTTTAGCTGGGCTTTGTAATGACAGCAGCATTAATACACACACACTCGCCTCCAAACCGCCTGACGGGATGAGACCGAGCTTCTGCAGCTGTAATGTGTTGCGTTACGCCTCATCCGCTCACAGCGTGAGTGAGTGAGTGCGTGTGTGTTGGAGAGTGTGAGAGCTGGTGAAACTCTAAAGCTCAACTTGAAACTTCAGCAGTAATCCAGTGTTTACCTGCGCTGGTGTTCAAGAGGGGATTCTGGGACTGCCAGAGACACGTGATGTGTGTGTGTCTGCGGTGGGCCGTACACTGCTGTGTGTGCCATCTGCTGTGTGTGTGTGTGAGAGCGAGAGAGTGTGTGTGTGTGTGTGAGTGTGTGTGTACCTGGTTTTTATCACTTTACGGGGACCAAATATCCTACAAGGATAGTAATACCAGTAAATTTTGACCTTGCGGGGACATTTTTTAGGTCCCCATGAGGAAACAGGCTTATAAATCATGCAGAATGAGTTTTTTTCAGAAAGTAAAAGTCTCCTGTGAGGGCTAGGTTTGGGTGTAGGGCGATAGAATATACGGTTTGTACAGTATAAAAACCATTATGCCTATGGGTTGTCCCCATAAAATATGGAAACACAACATGTGTGTGTGTGTGTGTGAGTGTGTGTTTGGTTGTGTTTGTATGGAAATGATTTAAAATCTGACAAAATGTATAGAAATTAATTAATTAATAAAATTTGACAAAAAGTTATGAAAATTAATAAAATCTGACAAAATATGTGGAAATTAATTAATTAATAAAATCTGAAAAAAGTTATGAAAATTAATAATATCTGACAAAATATATGGACATTAATTTATAAAATCTGAAAAAAAAGTATGAAAATAAACTAATGAAATCTGACAAAAAATTATGAAAAATTAATTACTAAAATCTGACAAAAAGTTATAAAAAAAGACTGAAATGTGACAAAATATGCAGCAATTAATTACATAATAAAATCTGACAAAATATGTGAAAATTAATTAATTAATAAAATCTGACGAAACGTTATGAAAATCAATTCATTAAAATCTGACAAAATATATGGAAATTAATAAATTTATAAAATCTGACAAAATATATGAAAATGAATTAATACAATCTTTATTTGGTTTAGTTTCTTTTCTGCAAAAAAACAGTCTTATTCTGTAACTGTTCTATTGTGTATTTTATTGAATTCATCATTTATATTTCATTTGATTATTATATAGAATCTAAGATAAATTAGATACATTTTACAACAGTTGAAAAATACATTTTATTCTGTTCAGATTCAGATTTATTCAGATTTTTTATTACACTCTGTTTTATTGAATTAATCTGTTATATTCTGTTGAAGTATTAAATAAAATAAAAGCTGAATTCTTGTTACCAAATGTTAGCTAATTATTCTAAAGTGTTACTGATAGATTTATATTTTAGATCATGTATTATCTATTTGAATTTCTGTTCAGTTCCACTGCGGTATTTGAAGTTGAGTTTCTGTTATATTCTGTTTAGTTCTAGCGTAGCTCGTTAACTGCTGACGCCAATGACGCGGGGCTCCTGAGGAAGCGCTCCATCATCTGATCCCTGAGAGGTCATGTGATCAAGCGGAAGCGGTTGCTAGGCGACTGCTGTGTTAATGACACTGCTGCTGCTGCTTAATTAAGATGTGTGGATCTTCTAGAAGTTCTCTCTCTTGTAGCGCTCTCGCTGTCGTCTCACATTGGTTATGTAAGACTGAGCGTTTAATTCTCTGTTTTGTTGTGTTGATCAGTGAAGTGGACGTGTTTCATTAGCGTCTGCTGTGGATCCCTGCAGTCAAACACTCATTATTCTAATGACTGCAGCGCTCATTAAAACAGCACATTACTGCTCTCATTTTACTTCACTAACTTCAACTTTTATTGAAGAACAGAATTCAGTCTCTGGAAAATCTGAATATGTCAGAGAATATGAGATTACTAGACCTGGAGAAGTTATGCAAATTAATTACATCTGACAAAAAGTTAATTAATCTAAACAATGTGTGAAAATGAATTAATTAAATCTGGCAAAATGTATGTAAATTAATCAAATTGGACAAAAAAAAATGATGGCAATTAATTAATTAAAATCTGACAAAATGTGTGGAAATTAATAAAATATAATAAAAAGTTATAAATGTATAAAAATCTGACAAAAAAGTTATGGAAATGTATTAAAATCTTACAAATTTTATGTAAATTAATGAATTAATTAACAAAATCTGACAAAGATTATGGAAATGAATAAGATCTGACAAAAAGTTATAGAAATTAATAAATTAACAAAAAACTGACAAAATGTATGTAAATAAATCAAATCTGACAAAAAACGTTATGGAAATTAATGCATTATAATCTGACAAAATGTGTGTAAATGAATCAAATGTGACAAAATGTATGGAAATGAATTACAATCTGACAAAATGTATGGAAATGAATTAATCAATAAAATCTGAAAAATATATTGACAATTATTTAATTAATTTATTAATAATATTTAATGAATTAAAATCTGACGAAATGTATGGAAAGGAATTAATTAATAAAATCTGACAAAATTTATGGAAGATAATTAATAAAATCTTAAAAAATGTTTTGCAAATTATTAACAAAATCTGACAAAATCTATGAGAATTAATTAATGAAATCTGACAGAATGTATGGAAATTAATTAAATAAAAAAATGTTGGAAAAAAAAAAATTGATTAACAAAATCTGACAAAAAATATGGAAGTTAATTAATAAAATGTAAAATCTAATTAATAAAAAATTAATTAGCAAGGTCATGGAATTGACATTAATAAAATCTGAAACAGTTCTGAAAATCAATAAAAATAAAGTATTAAACTCACTGAGGTTAATGTGTGTGTGTTTCAGGTGAGTCAGCGGCGTCATCATGAATTACCTGCGCAGGCGTCTGTCGGACAGCAGCTTCGTAGCCAATCTGCCCAATGGCTACATGATGGACCTGCAGCGTCCGTCCAGCTCCACCAGCTCTCCCGCGTCTCCGGCCACAGAGCGCCGCCCGCCGCCGGCGGCCCAGCAGAGCCAGCAGACCCCGAACCAGACCCCGACCCCAGCCCCGGCCCCGGCCCCTGCCCCTGCCCCCGCCCCGTCCGCTGGCCCCGCGGGCTTCCTCAGCTCCTTCTCCAGCGTGGTGAAGACGGCTCAGATCGCCAGCGCCGTTCAGGCCAAAGCCTCCGCCGCACACGCAGAAGCCGCCGCCGCCGCCGCTCCACCTGCCAAACCTGCCGTACGCAAACCCAAAATCCTGCTGATCATCGACGAGCCGCACACAGACTGGTCAGAGACGCCCGACACAGCGCTCGCAGATCACTCAAAACACATTCATATTTACACTAGTAAAAGTGTGCTGATGCTGCGGGATTTGATCTAAACTATGACATAACATGCAGATTTTATTCAGTATTTTTAGGGCTGTTTTTAGGAAGTCATTCATCTACAGCAGTGTCTCAAGATGACTTAAAATAAGAAGAAACAAGCTTTGAAATAAGATGAAATGTTCAAATCATGATTAGATTGTTATTTTTCCCCTCAACAACTGCTGTTTTTATTTAAGAACAGAATTCTTAGAAAAGTTGGATAAACAAAGAGATTTATAGACCTGGAGAAGTCATGGACATTAATCAAATCTAAACAAAAGCATAACATCTGAGAAATTCATGGAAATAATAAAATACGTAAAAGTCATGAAAATTAATCAAATCTGAAAAACAATGATGAAAATCTATAAAAGTCATAAAAATTCATACAATCTGAAAAAGTCATGGGAAATAATAAAATCTATAAAAGTTGTGAAAAGCAATAAAATCTAAAAAATAATGAAATCTATAAAAGTCATAAAAATTAATGAAATCTGAAGAAGTCACAAATCATAAAATATGCAAAAGTCATGAAAATTAATAAAATCTGAAAAATTCATAAAATTAAATATCAAAAAGTCATACAAGTCTGTAAAAGTCATGCGAATGAATAAAGTCTGAGAAAGTCATGGATTATTACATAATTAAATAATTAAATCTGAGTGTCATGAGAATCAGAAAAAGTAAGGAAAAGCAATAAAATCTAACGTCTAATTAGATCTAATAATCTGATTAAAAAAAAAAGTAATGGAAATTGCTATAATGAATGTATAGTTTGCTAGATTTCTAGCCAAGCTCTGAAATCTTTTTTCGAGTTGAAACTGTTGAGAAATGTCCTTTTGTGAGTTTTAAATAATTTATAAAACTAACCATTAAAAAAAACTTTATTCTGTAATCAACCAAGTGGAAAAGTCTTATAAATGTATTATTGAATCCTGAAAAGCATTACATTAATAAAAAGAATCAATTTAATATAAATAAATATATTTGAGGCAGTGACAGTGTTTGTCCACTAGAGGGAGTGAGAGTCCATCAGAGCACCGACAGCATCAGACTGATGAACATCACACTCGTCCAATCAGATCCGTGCTGTGAGTTCATGTGTCAATGAGTCGGAATATTCCCTCATATAGAGACGCAGTGAGTCAGACGCCTGTGAAACACATCGCTGCTGTCTGTGGACCGTCAGTCTAGACCGACGGAAAACAGACCGAGACAATTGAACCACATCTCACACACACACACACACACACACACAGATCCTGACATGAAGAATAGTGGTCTCTCGGTGCGTCATCGTTGAGACGTCCGACACACATGAGGAGAGCAGATTCTGTCTGTCTGTCTGTTTGTCTGTCTGTCTGCGCATCCGTCTGTCTGTCTGCTCCTCTGTGCATTCCTGAGCGCATTCAGAGGGTCTCTGGGAGACGACGGGCCCCTGACGGACGGGGCCTCTTTCCCAGCGCTGCTGCTCGGTGTGAGGATACAATCACTCCACACAGACCGGCTCCGCTTCTGTCCGTCCGTCCGTCTGTCCGTCCTTCTGTCTGTCAGCACAAACACACACACACACACACACACACACACACACACACACTCTCTCTCTCTCTCACCTCAGTGCATCTCCACTCACGACGCCTCGCTCGCCCGCTCTCACACCATCAGCTCTTTGAGTTTGTAGACTTAACAAGCTGAAAAGAGTCTAAACGGTACCGTTTTATCTGATGCAAACACACTAAAGATGATGCTAAAATAAATAAATAATTTAGAAACACAATATAATGAAAAATAGTAACAATTTATATAATAAACATAATAAAAATGTTTAATATAAAATAATAAACCTAAAATAAGTTCTGTGTTGTGAATAGAATATAATAACAACATTATAATAACAAAATAAGTAATAAAATAATTTATTAATGAAATATAATAATTATAATAAATGTATTTATTTATTTTTTTAATTAATTATGTATATTAATTTTATTACTACTTTATGATTATTCAGTTACACTCTTGACAATTTTGTGATTTTAAATTAAAAAAATATATATATTAACTTAGAAATACAATATAATGAACAATAGTAACAATTTATATAATAAACAATAAAGATTATTAATATAAAATGATAAACCTACAATAGATTAAATCTTATGAACAGAATATATATATAAAAAAATTCTAAAAACAAAATAAATTATAAAATAAATTATAAATGAAGTATAATAACTATAAAAATGTATTTATTTTAAAATTAATTGTGTATTATTTATTTTATTACTGCTTTATGATTATTCGATTAGACACTTGACAATTTTTTTATTTTTAAAAACAAAAATAATAATAACAACAACAAAATGAATTATAAAATAAAAAATAGTGTATATAATAATAATAATAATAATAATAATACATGTAAAATAATAAATCAATCGTTTATGAAAGAGTTTGAAAGTCTAATGTTGTTTTCTTTTCTTCAGGGTCAAAGTGACAAATGATAACGAGTCTGTGTTAATCTACATGCAAATGATTGTGTGTGTGTGTGTGTGTGTGTGTTTGCTTGTTCTGTGAGCTGATGGATGTGAAAATGAAATGTGAGTGTTACAGAGAGAATAACAGTAGTGTGCTTCTCCTACTACAAACTGGTGTTTCTCTCAGTATATCAGAGAGAGTAAGAGCAGTACTGGCTCTAGACTGGAGTGCTGTAGAGCAGATGTAGATGATCCCTTCCTGTCTGGTGTCTGATGAAGATGCTGCTTGAGTAACGTGATTCCTGTGCTGTTTTTCAGGGTGAAATACTTCAGAGGACGTAAGCTGAACGGCGAGTGTGAGATCCGTGTGGAGCAGGTGAGAGTGTGTGTGTGTGTGTGTGTTTGTGTGTGTGTGTTTCCCGCCCAGCGTCTAGACGGCCACCGCTCCAGTGCTGATAGCATCTCGAACTCTACATCTGTGAACCATTGCATGTGTTTCCTGAGCACTGTTGTGGTTTAGGCAACTGTGTTGCTGTTCAGAGAAACAAACATGCACACACATCATCATCTATCTATCTATTATTAAAATCAACTTGCAGTGTTCTTTTCTTAGTTAATTTTGTTTGTTTGTTTGTTTTTAGTGGACTCCTTAAAGTATTTATTTATTTATTTATTTAATTTATTATTTATTTATAAGTTAATTTACATTTATTATTTATTTTATTAGTACTTTATGATTATGTAATTGGACCTTTAAAGTTTTTATTTATTTATTAATTTATGTTAGTTCATTAATTTTTTTTAATATTATTTTGATTATGTAATTGGACTTCTTAAAGTTTTTACTTTATTTTAGTTAATTCATTAAATAATTAAAATAAATGTATTATTTATATAGTATTACTTTATAATTATTTATTGTACTTCTTAAAGTATTTATTTATTTATTATTTATTCTAATTAATATCTATTATTTATTTATTTATATTTATTAGTTATTTAATTTAATTTAATTTATTAATTTAATGTATTGTTCATATAGTATTACTTTATAAATATTTGGACTTCTTATAGTATTTTTTATTATGATGTTTTTTAATTAATTGAACATTGTTATTCATTTATTTATTTATATTAATTATTTGCTGTATTAGTACTTTATGATTGTTTAATTGGACGCTTTAAAGTTTTTATTTATTTCTTTATTTTAGTTGATTAATTTCTGTAAATGTATTATTTATTTAGTACTACTTTATGATTATTTAATTGGATTTCTTAAAGTATTTATTTATTTATTTTAATTTATTATTTATTTTTACTTTATAATTGTTTAATTGGACTGTTTAACAACATAATTTATTTAATTAATTTTCTGTGAAATATTTTACTTATTGACATGGATTTTTTTTTATGGCTTTTTTTCATGTGTGTTATTCAGTGGCAGAATTGGCTGTTGTGATGGAAATATTTTATTTGAGTCATAATGTCAAGAGTGAAACCTTCATGATCATAGTGTTAATGGTCTGAATCAGTCATCCCCACATAACAGATTCTTCTGCTGGTTTAGTGTTTGTCAGTGTTTGCCATGCCATATAACGACTCATTTAGTGCTCAGTAGGAAGCAGCCAAATCACACACACACACACACACACACACACACACACACACAGACTCAGCCTACTGCATACTACACACTAGGTACTGGCTGTTCTCAACAGTACATAAAGCAGCATGAAAGACACGCTGATAAAAACGCACAGATACACAGCTGAACTTCAGCCTCCGTGGATCTGAGCTGATCTCCAGATGAGGTTTGTTATCTGAGGCTCTTAATAAGACTCCACAGACCCGCACGACTCACAACAGACTCTTTGTGCTCCGCCGCTGGCTGTGCCGCTTGCGTTCTTGCGTCAGCACTTCAGTAGCGTGTTTACAGTCTTGTGAGGTCCTGCTGTTTGTCCTGATGTTCTGATGGAAACATCTGCGTCCCACCTGAGCCTCATCTGCTGCTGGACGCTTCGCATGTTTTTCCTCCTGTCCGTCATGCACGTCCTCATGACCTCAGCGCACCTGAAAAAAATCATCTGAACTTTATATGTTATTTTTGATTTTAAAATAAAAAAAAAATACAAATAAAAAATGTAATTAAAATAAAAAAGGAAGAAAATGTCAAATAAATACTTCTATCTGTGCTTGTCCGTTCTGCTCGCTGTTGGCTTGTTTTGAAGCTGGAACCTGATTCAGGATTCAGGAGGAGGAGCTGAGAGACGCAAACATCGTAATCATCATGAGCTCAGTCCGTTCCACACTGACACACAGATGAGCCCTCAAATATGATGATGATGAGGTTATTTTGTCCTCTGTGTGTGTGTTTACGAGCTGCGGTCATGTGATCGGGTGAAAGGCACCTTGCGTTCTTCACCCTAATGACACCCATTAGCTTCAGATCCAAAAATACCTGCCAGATTCCAGATGGGATCATGACGCCAGAACAGAGAGAGTGTGTGTGTGTGTGTGTGTAAAAATGACAACCGCCACTCTACACTAATGCTGAAAAGTTTGGAACTGGGAAGATTTGTAATGTTTGTGAAAGAAGTCTCTTCTGTTCACCAAGGCTGCCTTTATTTGAACAGTTAGTGTTTTGCTCATTTTTTAATGTCTCTATAGCTTTTATTAATATTTTTAATTATTTTTATGTATATAATTTCAGGTTTTTTATTTTAGTTAAAGTTTTCGTGTTTTTGTTCTGTTTTTCATTTTTTAAAAATGTGTTCATATTTAATATTAATTTATAGTATTTAATTTTTCATTGTAGTTAACATTTTAGTGTTTATGTTTATTTATTAAAAATGCCTATGTATTTTTTTTATTAATATTTTGAATTATTTTTATTTTTAATAATTTCAGTTTTTTTTTATTTTAAAGTTTTCATGTTTTGTTCATTTTTTTAAAATGTCTATATAATTTTATTAATATTTTGAATGATTTTTATTTTTATAATTTCAGGGTTTCTTATGTTAATTACAGTTTTAGTGTTTTGTTTATTTATTTATTTATTTTTTAAATGTCTCTATAGTGTTTATTAATATTTTAAATTATTTTTATTTTTATCATTTCAGTTTTTTTGTTCTGTCTTTCATTTTTTTAAATGTGGTAATATTTAATATTAATTTTTAGTATTTCATTTTACATTTTAGTTAACATTTTAGTTTGTTTATCAAAAATGTCTGTGTACTTTTTATTAATATTTTGAATTATTTTTATTTTTATCATTTCATTTTTTTAAATTTTAGTTACATTTTTCATGTTTTGTTCATATTCTTCTATATAATTTTTTATTTATATTTTGAATTATTTTTATTTTTATACTTTTTTATTTTAGGTAAAGTTTTAGTGTTTTGTTTATTTATTTAGTTTTTAAATGTCTCTATAGTTTTTATTAATATTTTGAATTATTTTTATTTTTATCATTTATAATTTTTAAAACGTTAGTTACTTTTTTTACGTTATTTAAAGATTTGTTAATTTTTTAAGTGCTTATATAGATTTTATTATTATTATTATTATTATTAGACTTTTTTAAATTTTCAGGGTTTTTTTTTTTTAGTTTTAGTGTTTTTGTGCATTTTTTATTTATTTTTGTAAATATGTCTTTATAGTTTGCAAAAGAGTTATACAAATGAGAAATGTTGACAAATAGTGGTTTTAATTGTAGTTTTTAGGTCTGTTTGTTCAAGTTTACATCTAAAACACTTGAAAACTTTGGAACTGTGAAGATTTTTAATGTTTTAATGGCTGCATTTATTTGAACAAAAATACAGTAAAAGTGTGATATGTTTTTAGATTTTAAAATAGCTGTTTTTTATGTGAATCTATGTTCAATTGTAATTGATTTCTGTGATGCGCAGCTGAATTTTCAGCATCGTTACTCCAGTCTTCAGTGTCACATGATCCTTCAGAAATCATTCTAATATGCTGATTTGCTGCTCAGCAAACATTTCTGATTATTATCAATGTTGAAAGCACAATATTTTTGTGGAAACAGTCATTCATTTATGCGTCAAATGAATCACTAATGGTAGTTTCCATTAAAAAGGTACATAAAATTACTGACCAGATTTTTTAAATTGCCTGAAATTGGCTTTTTAATGGCCTTATTTGATATAAATGAATATATCTTGAAGAGAAATGAGGATTTTTTAATTGAAAATCCCACTAATGAGCGTCAAACATCTGCGTGAGCGCGGCGTTTGTCCTTCAGGCGTGAGTTACAGAGGAAGGAAACGCTGATGGAGCGTCTGTTTGTCTCTTGGACTTTCTCCTGTTTTCCTTTCCCAGCGGCCTGAATGCGTTACCCGGAGCGTAACCATGGCAGCGCGAGTCTGGCGCCGATCCCGCGCTCTCGCTCCATGCCGCCGCGCCGCCGGCCAATAGCGCTCCGCCTCCCGGCCGGCGTCCAATCGGAGCGTCCGACGCGTGTGTCCTCTAGAGCTGCCGTTTGACATTCCAGCCGCTGCTGCTTTCATCTGCGTGTCCTTTAAACGCAGCCGCCTGCGCAGATGCTGCAGACGCACCTATGACAGCACAACTGTATTCAAGAGTCAGAAATGAATTTCTGAAACATCATGCGACACTGAAGACTGGAGTAGTGATGCTGAAAATTCAGTTTTGATCATAGAAATCAATTACAGTTGAACAGATATTCACACAGAAAACAGCTGTTTGAATTTACAATAATATTTCACACTTTTTACTGTGTTTTTGATCAAATAAATTTGAATTTGAATCAACTGAATGCATTTAATCAGATTGTTTAATGTGTGTAGTGGTAGTCAACTGTAATATTTGTGTTGTGTGTTTCAGGCTGAGTTTTCTGAGATCAATCTGGTGTCGGATGTGAACTCCGGCTGTACGGTGGACATGCAGGTGAACCGCGGAGGAACCAAAGTGGTCAGGTATGTTATTTTAGTGTCACCAAGATACTTTGTAAATATATATATATTTTTTTACATGTTTTCATTTTTTTTAATTTATTTACATTTTTTATTTACATTTTATTTAAAGTTTTAAATGCCTATATAGCTTTTATTATTATTTTTAATTAGTCTTTTTTTTTTTTTTTAAGTTTTTGTGTTTTCGTTCATTTTTTATAGTTTTGAGAATATGTCTATATAGTTTTTATTAATATTTTGAATTATTTTTATCATTTCAGTTTTTTATTTTAATTCATGTTTTAGTGTTTTGTTCTTTTCATTTTTTTTAAAGATGTATATAAAATTTGTATTCATATTTAAAAATATTCTTATTTTTAGAATTTAATTTTTTTGATTATAGTTAACATTTTAGTGTTTTTGTTCATTTTTAAAAAAATATGTCTGTGGTTTTGAATTATTTTTTAATTTAATAATTTCTTTTTTTGTTTTGTACATTTTATTTAAAGTTTGTTCATTTTTTTAAAATGCCTATATATAGCTTTTGTTATTATTTTGAATTAGTCTTTTGTGAATTCTAATTAACAAAGTATTATAAAGTTTTAGTGTTTTTGTTCATTTATGAAATATTTGTTTAAATATGTCTGTATAGTTTTTATTAATATTTTGTATTTTTTATTTTGTATAATTTCATTTTTTTTATTCAGGTTAACATTTTAGTGTTTTGTTCTTTTAATTTCTTATAGATGTATATACATTTTTTTTATTCAGATTTAAAATAATTTTTATTTTTAGTGTTTTTGTTCAGTTTTTTAAAAAATGTATATTTTTTATTAAGATTTTGAATTATATTTTATTTTAATAATTTAATTTTTAAATTGTAGTTACTTTTTACATTTAATTTAAAGTTTTGTTCATTTTTTTTTAAATGCCCACATAGCTTTTATTATTATTTTGAATTAGACTTTTTTTTTCAGGGTTTTTATTTACTGTAACTTAAGTTAAACTAAATGCAAATGAGAAATGTTGACATGGCAAATAGCTGAAATAAAATTCCTTAAAATTTGATTTCAGTTAATGTTTATGTTGAGTATTGTAATGTTTTATGGGGTTTTAATTGTAGTTTTTAGGCCTGTTTGTTGAAGTTTACCTCTAAAGCACAGACTGATCTGAGTGCAGTATTGTATTCATGCATGTTTGTTCAGGTTTAAGTTGAATAAGAATCAGTATGTGATGAACGAACGAGACCCTCGCGTCACAAATCGCAGCTCTTCCATTGCTGTCAATGAGGGAAACAGACTGTAATTCCACACAGTTTTCCAGCGTTTCAGCCAGACAGAAATGAGTTTGCTGTTTTCAGTGCTAATGTGTGTTCAGAGCAGAAACACAATCCTTTCTCCATTCGTCAGTGTGTCTTGGTGGTTTTTAGTGCTGCGTGAAGTGTGTAGAAAATCACATGAACTATCAACATCATCCACTAACTTACCACAAACTGACACGGTACCAGCCTCCTGTGATGTCGGTTATGTGTGATTCACGCCCGCGGCAGCGGCTGGTTTTCTGTGTGCGTCTGAAAAGCAAATAAAGCGTGTGATTTGAGACGCTGTATTAATAAAGCTCATCTTAATGAAAACAGCGCGGCGGTAATGGAGCCTACAGTATGTACTTCCTGTCTGGGCCTCTCACACTCGCGCCACTCTCGGCTTCACATGTCCATCATCTGCCAAACACATGGAGATTATTTATACCTGCCTCACTTAAGCAGACATCTTATACGAGCTTAATAAAAGCCACTATTAATAGTGTGTGTGTGCAGATGAGCTGAACCGGCCCTTTAAGAAACACACAATCACACACACTTACGCTTCTTCAGCTCACCGAAGCTGCATATATTCGATCAAAAATACAATAAAAATAGTAAAATATTATTACAATTTAAGTAGCTGTTATCTGCATGAATATCTGTTCAAATATCATTTATTTCTGTGATGCGCAGCTGAATTTTCAGCATCATTACTCCAGTCTTCAGTGTCACATGATCATCAGAAATCATTCTAATATGCTGATTTGCTGCCCAACAAACATTTCTGCACACTATTTTTGTGAAAACCATCATACATTTTATTTTTCAGGGTTCACAGATGAATAGAAAGTTCAAAGGAACAGCATTTATTTGAGACAGAAATCTTTTAGAACATTATAAATGTCTTTACTGTCACTTTTAATCAATTTAATGCGTCCTTGATGAATAAAAGTGTAAATTCTTTAAAAAAAACAGTATTAACCACAAACTTTTGAATAATGTACAAAAAATCTGTATTTTTCCCTTTTTCAGCTAAAATATCAAAAAATACTTCGAAAATAAAGTCAAAACTTTTTAACAAAAGTCAAAATATGAGAATAAAGTCAAAATATTACAAGAATAAAGTCGAAATACTATGGCAATAAAGTTGAAATTTTATAGGAATAAAGTTGAAATATTACAAGAATAAAATCAGAATACTACCAGAATAAAGTCAAAATACTACAAGAAAAAAAGTTGTGGAGAATAAAGTCGAAATATTTTGAGAATAAAGTGAAAAAAACTCCATTTAATTAAATGAATCCTTGATTAATAGAAGTGTAAATTAAAAAAAATAGTTTTAGTTGCAAACTTTGGAATAATGTACAAAAAAAACCTGTAGTTTTGTCTTATTTTCCAACTAAATATCTAAAAATCCTTGAATAAGATTGAGAAGCAGCATCACGTACAATATCAAGACTTGTTTTCATAAATCGTGTCTTTAATATCAGTGTTTTGTCCTTGAGATTATTCACTTGTTTTGAACTTGTTTATTTTTAAAACATTTCAAAACACTGATAATAAAAATGCAGGTCTGAATATTTAAAGCAGCGTTGCTTCTCGAAAGACAGAGGAGCGTGATGTTCTCCAGCACATGTGTGAGTGTTTTATGAGGGAACGTAAAGATGCCAAACTATTCTGATGACTGGAGGGAATGTGGACGTGTGTGTGTGTGTGTGTGTGTGCTGTGATGTTCCTCCAGAAGCGTTCAGTCATGTCATGAAGATGATGATATACACACATATGAACGTCCAGCTCCTGGTGTCTGTGGATCTTCAGTATGTGTGACAGATGTCCGTCCTCAAACACACAGGCCGTTTTTGCGGTAATGAAGAGTAATGAGATTCTCCGCTCATCCTGGTTCTGTGTGTTTGTCTCTCCAGATCGTTCAGGCCAGATTTTGTGCTGGTCCGCCAGCACGCCTACAGCATGACCCCGGGAGAGGACTTCAGGAACCTCGTGATCGGCCTGCACTACGGCTCCGTTCCCAGCGTTAACTCGCTCTTCTCCATCTACAACTTCTGCAGCAAACCCTGGGTGGTACGTCAAACCAATCTCAACCACTTACTAGTGCACAAACATCTATTAGTGATGCCTGTCATAACAAACGACTGATTCACACACTGAAAAAACACTAATACTTTGGGGCAAAAAAAATAAATCTAATAAAAGTGCAAAAAATAAAAAAACTGTGAAATCTATTTTTTTTTTTTTTACATTCGTACGATGTAAAAAAAAAAAAAAAATAGTATAAATACCATACTTAAATAAATTATTATATTATAGATAACAAATTAAAACTAAAACCATGAAAAAAAAATTTATTGCTTGAAAAAAATAATAAAATATAAACATCTTAAACTTATTTTATTTGTTGTTTATTTTTACTTATTATTTCAATTGTTTTCACTAGTTGCATCAGTTCTTATTTTGTTTTAAGTACCAAAATAACTAAAACTAAATATTAGTAAGAACTATATAGACATATTTTTTAGAAATGACGAAAGCACACAACAATATTACTAAAACTTTAAAATGAAAACAGAAATACACAAAATCATTTACCAATACTATGATCATAGTAAAATAGCAATCAATATATTTTCTTTAGGCATGAGACAAAAGGTTTAGGTTGATATTATAATTGTTTGTGTTTGTATAAGTTCATTTAACCATATACAAAAGCTAATTGTCTATAATCTAATCAAATTAAAATATTTTGTTAGACAATGCTCAGTTTAGTTTGCTTACTATAAATAAAGGTAATTTTGAAAGATTGTTGTGGTTGTAGAATATGCGTCATATTTTCAAAAAAACCAGAGAAATGAATAAAACCCACAATCATTGTTTGATGTATGTATACTGCAAGCCAGACTTTTTCCTTGTCATTTTTTCTGTGAGGAGTATTATTTGCTTTTAGACAAACTGAGAACCGTCATCTTGTGATTCGCCCTGTGGATTGTTTGACTTTTTTCAGTGTGAACTCAGACTAAACTTCTCATGAAGAAGACAAAACAAACTGCTTTATCAGGACTGTGGGTCTCATCCCATGATATCACATTACAATGTGTTATATAAACCTAAAGTAAACTCATTTTTGAGGTTTGGTGAGTTTTGATGGAAGATGATGAACACAAGCATTGTGTTCCGTATAATAATGAATCATTCCTGTGTTTGTGTGTCTCGATTCTGCAGTTCTCCCACATGATCAAGCTCTACCAGACTCTGGGACCAGAGAAGTTCCCGCTCAACGAGCAAACCTTCTTTCCCAACCACACGCAGATGGTGAGTCTCTGCGATAACCTGTTCATTACAACAACAGTTCACCCCAAAAAGATATAGATGAGTTTTTTTTTCTTCATCAGATTTGTAGAAATGTGTCATTCTATCACTGTCTCACCAATGGATCCCTCTGCAGTGAATGGGTGCCGTCAGAATGAGAGTCCAAACAGCTGATAAAAACCACAGTTAACATCTTGAGAAGGCAAAAGTTGAAACAAATTTTTAACTAAAATCTGAGTCCATAATCCGTAATTATGACGGGGCTTTAGTGCCACGTTAAAATTTTTTAGATTATACTCGTAACATTTTCAGAATATAGTCTAAATAGTACAAGAGTAAGGTCGAAATACTTTGAGAATAAAGTCAAAATACTACGAGAGTAAAGTTGAAATACTACAAAAGTAAAGTCAAAATACGACGGGAGTAAAGTCAAAATATGACCAGAGTAAAGTCTAAACATTTTGAGCGTAAAGTCTAAAGATTTCAAGAGTAAAGTTGAAATACTTTGAGAGTGAAGTCAAAATACTTCGAGAGTAAAGTCTAAACATTTCGAGCGTAAAGTCTAAATATTTCAAGAGTAAAGTCGAAATACTTCGAGAGTAAAGTCAAAATACTTTGAGAGTAAAGTCAAAATACTTCAAGAGTGAAGTCAAAATACTTTGAGAGTAAAGTCTAAACATTTCGAGCGTAAAGTCTAAATATTTCAAGAGTAAAGTCAAAATACTTTGAGAGTAAAGTCTAAACATTTCGAGCGTAAAGTCTAAATATTTCAAGAGTAAAGTCGAAATAAAGAGTGAAGTCAAAATACTTCGAGAGTAAAGTCAAAATACTTTGAGAGTAAAGTCTAAATATTTCAAGAGTGAAGTCAAAATACTTTGAGAGTAAAGTCTAAATATTTCAAGAGTAAAGTCAAAATACTTTGAGAGTAAAGTCTAAACATTTCGAGCGTAAAGTCTAAATATTTCAAGAGTAAAGTCGAAATACTTCGAGAGTAAAGTCAAAATACTTTGAGAGTAAAGTCTAAAACATTTCGAGTGTAAAGTCTAAACATTTCGAGCGTAAAGTCTAAATATTTCAAGAGTAAAGTCAAAATACTTTGAGAGTAAAGTCAAAATAGTAAAGTAAATATTTCAAAACAAAATACTTTGAGAGTAAAGTCTAAAATTTTTCTAAATATTTCAAGAGTAAAGTCAAAATACTACGAAAGTAACTTTGAGAGTAAAGTTGAAATACTACAAAAGTAAAGTCAAAATACTTTGAGAGTAAAGTTGAAATACTACAAAAGTAAAGTCCAGAGTAAAGTCAAAATATGACCAGAGTAAAGTCTAAACATTTTGATTTCAAGAGTAAAGTTGAAATACTTTGAGAGTAAAGTCAAAATACTTTGAGAGTACTTCAAAGTCAATACTTTGAGAGTAAAATCTAAAAAATACTTTGAGAGTAAAGTCTAAATATTTCAAGAGTAAAGTCAAAATACTTTGAGAGTAAAGTCAAAATATTTTGAGAGTAAAGTCTAAATATTTCAAGAGTAAAGTCAAAATACTTTGAGAGTAAAGTCTAAACATTTCGAGTGTAAAGTCTAAATACTTCGAGAGTAAAGTCAAAATACTTTGAGAGTAAAGTTGAAATACTACAAAAGTAAAGTCAAAATACGACGGGAGTAAAGTCAAAATATGACCAGAGTAAAGTCTAAACATTTTGAGTGTAAAGTCTAAATATTTCAAGAGTAAAGTCAAAATACTTTGAGAGTAAAGTCAAAATACTTTGAGAGTAAAGTCAAAATACTTTGAGAGTAAAGTCAAAATATTTCAAGAGTAAAGTCTAAATACTTCGAGAGTAAAGTCAAAATACTTTGAGAGTAAAGTCAAAATACTTCAAGAGTGAAGTCAAAATACTTTGAGAGTAAAGTCTAAATATTTCAAGAGTAAAGTCAAAATACTTTGAGAGTAAAGTCTAAACATTTCGAGTGTAAAGTCAAAATACTTTGAGAGTAAAGTCAAAATACTTTGAGAGTAAAGTCTAAACATTTCGAGTGTAAAGTCTAAATATTTCAAGAGTAAAGTCAAAATACTACAAGAATAAAGTCAAAATGTTTTGAGAATTAAATTGTTGCAATTAAATGTATAATATTTTAAGAGTATAGCCTATATTGCGCATGCAGATGGCCTAGATTTGGAGCAGGCCACTAGAATTGATTTGAATATATGTGGGATTTTTAGCAGAAATCATACCATGCGTCATCCTTGCAGGAAAGTCTCAGTTTTTTTTGTAGATTTGTAGATTTTTGTTTCAGCTTTTGGCTTCTCAAGATGTGAACTGATGGACTGGAGTGGTGTGGATTATTGTGATGTTTTTATCAACTGTTTTGACGGCACCCATTCACATCCATTGGTGAGCAATTTTCGGCATTTTCAGCAAATGCTTATTTTTCCCATTGTAATGATGACAAGAGAGTCACAGAGCCGTTTTCACAAAGTTTATTATAAAAATATAAAACAGAGAAATTAAAAATCGAATCGAATCGATTGAAAAATGGTCATCTGTCTCACACACGCGCACACACACACACTCACACACACACACGCGCGTTCAGTCTCTTGAGTGAGAGTCAGACGGGTCTGATCTGATCAGGATGTTTGTGTTACAGACAGAATATTTACATGTTATAAAAACAGGAGCTGGAGGCCGAGACTCCAGCGCAGGAATGGAGCAGAAATCAACAGGAGTTTAGTGGCAGAAATCGTTACACACTCCAACACCGACGCGCGCTCGTCGTGTCTGATTCGTATTCGTACCTCCCAATCTGACTTTCCCATTACAAACATGTTCTAGATGTAGAAAAGAGGTGATCTACTGTTTATAATCTTCGCTTTAAAGTAATAAAAAAATACTAAATCACAATTTGATAGCTTATATCATAAACAGCAAGAAGGAAAAGAATCGTTTCTCTGCGTTCGTGCCGGAACGAGCTGAGCGATTCGGCACGATCATAAATACATATCGAACAGTATAAATCTGGCACACGCACATATACAATAATAGCAGGTATGGATACGGATGAAGTTTTAAAAGCAGTACATCACTATAAAAGAGAAGGTTTATTGCGTTCATAAATTACTTCATATTTAATCTGGTTAATGAGGACGGCTCCGTGCGCTCGGGGTTGGATGACGTTGACGTACCAGCGGTTTAAGGCCCGGTTGTGAGCGCGCCGACGCCGTTCAGGGGTCGGTGGTGTTGATGGTGAGCTTGTCGCGGGTGCTCATGCCCCGGTACCAGCTGCAGTAGCCCTCCTTCTGCTGGATGCAGGCGTAGTTCCGCGACTGATAGCCGGGGTAGCCGAAGTACGACAGCATGTCCGTCCACAGGCACTCGTTCTTGGACGTGACGAAGCAGGGCAGGTAGTGGCACGGCTTGATCTGCGAACACACAAGACAGACGAGCGTTTACTCCTCGTGCAAACGGGCTGCTGTCGTCAGACGCGACGAGAGGCGCCTCATGCTGCTGTGCTTTATGAATCCAGGTGTTTGATGAATGCAGAGCCCAACGCTCTTTCACTCCCGAGAGCGTCTGCCGTCATGAGCGTCCTGAAGCCTTTATGCAGACGCCCTCGTTATGTGCTTAGATGTGCAGGCTTTTTCTTTCGAACATTAGATCTAAAATAGATCTATTAATGGTGAAAGACTGAAAGCGTTCGGTTTGATTTCTGATTGCTACATGAACATCTGCATGCGTGTCAGGCTCTATAGAATCAGTCCTGTTTTAATATTCCCAAATTCCGTTTTAATGCTTAGTAACTGAAAAGCATGCATTACTCATTTAAATCATGAAACTTTATTAAAATATATATTTTTAGAGCCCTATGAAATTTCTTTTATTGTTTACTCTCTTTTCTGGAGTCCATTATCAAAGGTTAAATTCAACTGTAATGAACAAAAAGCATGTCTAATTAATTGCGATCGTGAAAACTGAACAGTTTTTTTATTAAATGTTGATCAAAAAATATATTTTAAGGGTCCTATGAAATTCATTTTATTTTATTCGTACATTTTTTGTTCCATTTTTTCAGTTTAAAATTTTCTTGCCTTCGTTTTAATGGTTAAATTAAATCTTAATCATTAAAAAGCACATATAGTTGGTTGCAATCATGAAACGTAACAATTTATCGAAAACATATATTTTCTGGAGGCCATTATTAGTGGTCAAATTAATTTTTAATAATCAAAAGGCATGTCTAATTAATTGCAGTTATGAAATGTACACAGTTTAACAATCATTTCTTAAACCTTTGATAATAATTACATTTTAGGGCTATTTAAAAATAAAATGGATTATATTTTTTCCCAAATTTTTTTTTTTTTCCTATTTAAATTTTTTAGGATTTGGCTTTTTTTCTTTCTTTTTTTAAATTCTGTTTTAATGGCTAATATAATATAATTTTATCACATTTCTAATTAATTGAAATTGTTTATTAAAAACTGTACAGAAATGTCATTTTAGGGCCCTTTGAAATCCGTTTTATTTTTCCCTAAATTCTGTTTATTTTTTCCCAAATTTATTCTTTTCTATTTAAATTTTAAATTTAAATTCTGAAACTTTATAACAATTTATCAACAATTAAAAACTGTTCAGAAATTTAATTTTTAGGGCCCTATGAAATCCATTTAATTTGTCTGGAATCCATGTTTAATGGTTAAAATAAATTGTAACAACTTTTAACAATAATTTATTAAAATGTTTACAATAATTCTTTTTTTACAAAAATATTTTTTTTTTCTGGATTTCTGACATAATACAAACAGAGCTTTAACTCATGTTTAGTGATCTAACGCTAATGACAGAGGCGTCTGTAACGAGCGCGTGCCCATTACCCATGATTCCTCAGCACATCTGCGCATCAGTCAGTCCGCGTCTCAGATCTGAGTCCAGACCGAGCGAGTCCGGCTGCCAAACATCTGGTTCGGGTCCGGCCCCGCGCTCTTGATGTGAGCCGCGGACGTGCCGCCGCTGCGCCGGGGATTATGGGACGGCAGCTGCTCATTGTGAGCATAGCTAGCGAGCGCGTCAGACGATGAGAATAGCTGCACTCACCCTGCAGTTACAACCCAGCTGATAGCGATGGTTGATGCCCTTCTTCTGAGCCAGAGACAGACGCTCCCATCGCTCGTTGAAGTTACACAGACCCGTGTACAGCTTCCCCTCGTGAACACGACCTGCGCACATCACACACAACAAATCACACACTTCCCTTCATCAGGACCGTCTGTGTAGGTCACGGAGGTTGACCGTGGTTAGATTAGCCGCAGCGCTCTATATTTAACCGTTTGTGGCTTATGAGCTCCAGCGGAACAGGTGCACGTCACACGCTTCGCTCTGATGCTGCTCGCGCTTCACATGATCTCAGTCGCCGCCGCACAGATAAAACACCCCGTGCTGACGGACAAACGGCTCATTATGCTTCACTTTCAGTGTATATATATATATATATATATATATATATATAGAACAAAAACTATGGATGATTTACAAAATTCTCTTTTTTAATATTTATTGTATTTTTTAAAATTTACACTATTCATGAATTGTATTTTCTGAATTTAAATATACAGACATTATATAAAAATGTGTGTGTATATATATATATATATATTTTTTTTTATAAAATATATATAAAAAATTTATTTAAATATTTGAAATATCTATATTTATAAGTGTGTTATTTATTATTTATATGACATAACATATATTATTAAACATAAATAATTTACATAATTTATAAATTTAAATATATATAATAAAATATATATTTTATACATTTTAAAATATTTTATATATAATTTTGTTTAGTCACTTTGCTCACACTTTTTTACCAAAAGTTACTTACAATTTATTTTTTTATTTTGTTTGTTTGTTTAATTATGCATAGTTATTTTTATATATTATTCAGTTACCACACTTGGCCACACGTCACGTCCTTTCCTTCCTTCCTTTATTTATATATTATAAATATTTAAGAAAAACTATGGATGATTTACAAAATTCCCTTTTTTAATATTTATTGTATTTTTTTAAATATTACATTATTCATGAATTGTATTTTCTGAATTTAAACATACAAACATTATAGAAAAATTTATATATATTTTATATAAAATATATTAAAATATTTTATTTAAATATATAAAATATCTGTATTTACAAATGTATATTATTTATATAACATAACACAAAATTAAATATAAATTATAAAATTATAATTTATCTGTATTATAATATATATTTTATACATCTTTATTTTTTAACACATAAATCTGGGAAATTTTACATAATTCAGCAATTTTATGTCTCATCATTTAATTTGATGTCAGTGAATTCTATATATATAGTATGCATCGTTATGTATTTATGTATTATATTCTATATTATAATTTTTAGTTGCTGTTGAAGACTGTAATGGTAGTTGAATATTAACGGTCTGTTAATGAGCAGCAGTGTGTGACAGGAAACAGAGAGAGCGGGCGGCTGTTTCTCCCATGATTCACTGCTGTTGGTCATCTTGAGTAAACAGTGTCTGAAAGGCTGCGTTTGATGATGATGATGATGAAGGTAGCGTTTCTCACCTGTGATCAGGTACTGGTATTTGTTGATGTCGAACTTGACCCCGCACATGCTCTCGGAGTCGTGCGTGTAGACGTACTGCACGTGCTGGATCTTGTCGAAGCCCTTGTACATCTGCAGCAGACAAAACACACACACTTGAGGAATCATGGGATGTGCGGCTGTGCAGGAAGTGTTTAGTCTACGGACGGAGATTCAGCCTGATATAGAGAAGCGCTTTCGCAAACGTTCATTAAACGTGAGCTCATGCTGAAGATCGTACTGATGGACTGACCTTCATCTGTTTGACGGTGTAGCGCAGGGTTCCAAACGGGCCGTCGCCTAGCAGTTTCTTGCCCACCACTTTAGCTCTGATCACTGCGAACAAACACACAGACCTGCTGGTTAATATCCCACAAAGTTTTTCTTTATTGCCAAAATTATCCACAAATAATGCTAAGATTATCTGAAAATGTTGGGGGGTTTTTTCATTCAAAAACAATAAATATTTTGCCAAAATTATCCAAATATTTCCAAAATTATATGCAATTAAAGCTTTTTTTTTTTTTTTTACTCAAAATCTTAATACTTGGCCAAAATTATCCACAATTATTGCTTTTTTTCACTCAGAAACCAAGTATTGCCAAAATATACACAAACAATGTTAAAATTATCTGAAAATAATGTTTTTGGGTTTTTCTTTTTCATTCAAAAACTAAATATTTGGCCAAAATTTTACACAAATATTGTCAGACTGCACAGATATAATATCCCAGAATGTATTGCAACAAGTGAAATAAAACATCCAAGCTGCTCAGAAGTGGAGAAATGCATTATTAATGTGCTTTTTATTGATTAAAAATAATTTAAATTAATTTACGAATGTAATCACACAATATTTATGTGTGACCATATTGGCAACAAGTGAAAAAAAATGTAAAAGGTATAATATAGTATATAATATAATCATTAGAATTAATTTCAAATAAAAATATTGTTCTTTTTTTTAAATTGTCCATATATTTTAAATGTCTCTTCTGAATTTAAATATATAATTTTTATATATTAAATTAATATCATGTTTTATTTATTTTAGCATATTTTAAATAAAATATTAAATGAATATATTATTTATATTTTCACACTTTTTAAAAAATATGTATCTATATATATCTATATCTATATCTATATCTATATATATATATATATATATATATATTTTTTTTTTTTTTGACATTTTTGCATTTATTAGGATAGGACAGATCAGAACTGAGAGAAACATAGAAGGTGGGATTGTAAAAGGTCCTCGAGCCGGGATTTGAACTCGGGACGCCCGTAGCGCAACAGCACTGTATGTCGGTATTTTAGTTTTAGCTATTTTAGCTTTTTAAGTGCTTCAGGTAAAATAAATTATAGTTATGATTAGAAATGATGCCTAAGTGTGTGTGACAGATCCTGTGTTTGGACAGAAGCTCGTGTCGTGAGGAACTAGACTGCTTCCTCAGAGACGCAGCAGAATGAGGCCATGTCAATACGAGCGGCCTCTCTCCCATAATCCCTCGCAGCTCTTCCCATCGGTAACCCGATCCAGCCAAACGAGCGCGAGACGCCTCATTTACAAACGGATCACCTGCTCCGACGCAGAAACGCTGCTGGAATGCTGCTTATCTTCCTCTCCTGGAATTTCCTTCCCGGAATTGTGTGAGGCTCACATTCCTCAGAGCCGAGGAAAAGTTCATTCCTGCTGATCTGACATTCGCTCGCACTTATTCGCACACACAAGACTCAAAAACAGACGAATCGTTAGAGGAGTGAATGTGTTGCTCATTGTTAGGTAACGCATTAACTAATGTTAACTAACGGACCAAACCTTTTTCCACTGTGAATGCTGTAGTGAATGTGCGTGTGATGCACTATTACACAACACTGACGTCTTCAGCAGAAACCTCACGCTTTCTCAGTTGCTAATAGGCTCGACCCTGAGGTCGGCTCTGGAGTTCAAAGGTCGTGTCATTGAACTTCAGCGAGTGGAGCTGCGCTCCGATTGGCTGCGAGCCGGTTTTCTGGAACTCTCGGCTGCCTCGTCGACCTCGCTGATCTGAATGTTTATGTAACCCAATTCCAAACTCAGTCCACCTGACCGCCAGAGTTACTGTACCCTGCGTCTGGCCCGCGCCGTCCGTCCGTCCGCCCCTCGCGGCTATATTTAAGAGCGTAACCCCCCATAAGCCCTGTGAATCATAGATGAAAGCCCAGAGCCGCCCGCTGTGACTCATGCATATTCATCAAGCGCACTGAGATTGACTTACATTTCAGAAAGTAGGTGGCCGATCTGAGAGGTAAATGGGTTAACGCGCAAAAATCCTCCTCTGCAGAGAGTGAATCACTCCAGACCTGACAAACGCGCTCAGGAATCGCTCGTCGCATTGATTAGATCTAATTCTGCACACTGAAATCTCTGCTTTCTTATTTTGCTCAAAATCACATTGGACTAAAACTTCCTGACCGCTCACACAGGGCATAACAACTTCACAAAAACTTTATTATTATTTTTATTATTATTTATTTCCCACCTTGTTACACTTGTAAAAAATGATGTACCCAGTTAAAAATTACCAGCTTACATAAAATGTCTCTCATTATGCTATATTATTACCAAAATCTCAGATCAAATCATTGTATTAACTTATTTTCTTTACTTTTTTTTTTTTTTTACAGGATTAGTAATTCTTTTGTATATTCAGTTGTATATTCATTTTTCAGTGAGTACTGACAAAATGATCAGCATTTTTATGGCCAAAATTATCCATAAATAATGTTAAAATTATCTGAAAATAATGTTTTTTTTTTTTCACTTAAAAAAAAAATCACTAAAAAACTTTTTTTTTCACCAAAAAAAACAACTAAATATTTTGCAAAAAATTCCACAAATATTGCCAAATAATCCACGAATATTTTCTAAATGATCCACAAATAATGTTTTTTTTTCACCCTAATTTTGGCAAAGTTAAAAATTATTATTTGGATTATTTTGACAATATTGGTGGATAATTTTGGCAAAATATTCCATTTTTGCATGGAAAGAGTATTGTTTGTGGATTATTTTGACAATATTTGTGAATAATTTTGGCAAAATATTACATTTCTTCCACAAATAATACTTTTTTCACTCCAAAAGTAAATATTTTGCCGTAATTATCCATAAATATAGTCAAAAACTGAATATTGGCTAAATTATTTATAAATAGTGCTTTATCCACTCAAAAACCAACTATTTTGCCAAAATGATCTACAAATAATGTTTTTTTTTTCACTCAAAAGTTTATTGTTTTGCCAAAATATCCACCAGTAATGCCTTTTCTACTCAAAAACTGAATATTTTGCCAAAATGATCTACAAATAATGTTTTTTTTCACTCAGAAAATGATTACTGGTGAAATTATCCACAAAAAAATCACTCAAAAATGTAACATTGCCAAAATGATCCACAAATGTTGTCAAAGTAATCAGCATATAATGCTTTTTTTACTCAAAAACTGAGGAGCATGAGCTCAGATCAAAGAGGCTTCTGATCAATCAGCTCCAAAAAGAAACACACAACCGGTGCTGAACGAAATAAAACAAGTGGAGAGAAAGACTGAATCCAGTATTTGGTGATAATATGGCATAATGAGAGATTTACAAGCAATTCTTTGAGCAGGAACACCAGATTAGGTCAAGGCCCAGAAACGGGAGCGGTGAGCGAAGCGCGCCACGATCGTTCATGTATGTTTGAGTTTGTGTGATGTGGCACTCGGGGCCACCCAGCGCTCCTCACCCCATCGCCACGTCAGATGGGAACCAGACCTCCGCTGGCGGGATATTAAACTCCAGGGGCCAAAGTGTAGGGCAAAACACTAATCTGGAGCTTGAAAGGCCTTTAGTGCGGCGCTCCAGAGTGAATAGAGCGTTTCAATTGCCTTCAAAAGCGCTGCCAACTGGGGCTACATGCGGGATCGGCGCTGCTAAACTCATTCTGGAGCCCAGCAGAGGCCATATTGGCAGAAAATTGCTCTGCGACAGCTATAATGGAGCTGGAAGCGCATGTTTAATGTGCGGACGCGGTATGTGGGTCTGCCGCTGAAGCCGTGACGCTTTTTCACAGTTTTCGCGTGTCGTCCGCGTGATTGAAGGAGCACATTTGCGCATTAGTGATTCATCTCCCGTGAGCTGATTACAGAGCGCGAGGTGCTTAAACACATGAGTCATCTTCCGCCCCGACGCTTTGAAGTTAAATGAAAGAAACGAGCCGTCCGCCCCCCTCCAGACGTCCCACCGGACAGGTACGGCCGTCTGACAGACTCGTCCCACAGCTTAAAGCGGCAGGAATCCACAACCAAAAATACTGGGCAAACGAAATCATTTTTCAGTCTTGGCTGAAATTAGCTTGTTTTTTAGAAAGCAGCACTTTGATAAATATATGCACTGTATTACGTACTTGTTATATTTTTACTTAACCTGTTAGTGTAAATTATTTAATGTATACTGGAATAAGCTGTTCACGAAAACTAGTTTTTGTTACAGCTGCTGTTTAAAGGTTTCTATTTCAGCAGTGGGAGTAGAAACATAAACATATATTCAAAAAGGCAAAATTATCTACAAATATTGCCAAATTTATCTGAATTTTATGCTTTTTTAACTCAAAAACTTAACGTCCACAAATATTGTCAAAATTATCTGCAAACTGCCTTGTGTGCAGTTTAAACCCAGCTTTTATTTTAGTTTTTCTTAACTTAATATTTTGCCAAAATTATCCCCAAATATTGTGAAATTAATCCACAAATAATGCTTTTTTCACTTAATAAAGAAACACTGTCAAATTATCCCCAGATATTGTCAAAAAATCCACAAATTAAAGGTATATATTTTTAAATTTGAGTAGAAACTATTTTTATTGTGTTGTTTCACACTTATAAATAAATGTAAATTAGTTTTTGCCTAAATGATAGCTTAAATGTTAAATGTTAGTTTTGGTTAAAAAAAAAAAATATATATATATATATATATATATATATATTTTTTTTTTTAACCAAAACTGACATAATAATATAAATTATATTATATTATAAATTATAATATAATCCTTTATATATATATATATATATATATATTGCACATAGTGACAGAATTTTCTAAAACATTTACAGTTTTGGACGAAATTTGCTTTTGGACAAAAATATTTTGATAAATACATGCAATAAATTACACATATATTCTTTATGTTTTTTCTTAACCAGATTTTTATTACAGCTGCCATTTAAATGTTTATATTTCAATAACAAATTTGAGTAGGAACAGTTTTTATTGTTATTTTACAGTTTTAGGTAAATTTACATGAGTCAGTTTTTGGCTAAATAAAAGCTTTCGTGTCAGTTTCAGTAAAAAAAAAAAAAAAATCATAATTTCAGTGCATCCAGAATGTAGGAGCACATGAGTGGCGTGTCTGGCCTCGTATGGACGTGAAACGTATGTTCTGCAGCTCTTTGTTACCCAGGAGCCATCGGTCCATCTGATGCCCCTCGAAATATGTTACACATGGCAGCAGAAAGCAAAGTAGTACTGGAGGAAATCTGGCGCCCGGCCAGCGATTCAGACACGCTCACAATAGCTGCAGTCTTTGCCTTTCATACAGCATGAATACCAGCACAAAGCCAAAGTCACATTTTATGGGACATCTCAATATCTAGTTTATCCACAAACACATCATCAGTATGCAAGTCATACGTGGCCTCTTAACCAGACGCTCCGGCTCGGGTTTCCACGCTCGGCGGCTCACGAGCGGGACCTTGAAACGGGAGTTTGCGGGTGTAGCTGTGGATGAGGCGGATGAGGAAACCCGGCGTGAGAGGCGTTAAATGCGTTCGCTCGCTCGCTAACGTCAACGCCATCGCTCAGATAACGTGTGGGAGCTGATTGACGGCTGATTAATGACGCCGACTGAAAAGGAAAGTCGTTTCGGAGATGCAGAAAACTGATGAATGATTACACAAGAATTTGACCAGGAATGTGTATTACGAAAGTCAATAAGTGTTTTCAGGACCACCCAGCAGCCAGATCTTATCAAATCTTGAAATGCTTTCACTTTCATTGTTTATAATCATGCAGTTTTATAAAAGTCTATTCATAACTGGACTACAACTCACTCTAATTCTATAAGAACAGTGACGCCCATGCTAATTTTAACAATAACGACACAGAAGAATGATGTCATTGAAGGAATGACTTTTTCCAGCTCATGAATGATAAAAATGCTGACGGCCAATCAGAATCCTTTCTGCTTTTAGAGTTTCAGCATTTAACGCGGAAAAAAACAAAACTTTACATGCTTGTGAAACTAAACGTTTTCGTCTGCTGTTATAGTTATTGTTCTCGGGAGGAACAGTGTTGTTGGAATCACTTTCAGTGTTTTTTTCCTAGCTAAAGAGCGATAATAACATTAACAGCCAATCAGAATCCATCCTGCTGTAAAGTACACACTGCAATTATGTTGGCAGAAGTAGTTATTGTTCTTGCATGAACACATCGTAACTCCAAAGGAATAACGTCCACATTACAACTATACGATAACAATATATATAAGTTCCGATAACAATTACGCTGAAATTGCTTTCAATGATACACGATAAAAACATTGAGAGCCAATCAGAATCCATCTAACTTTAAAGTGCGCACTGCAATTATGTTGACAGGATGTAACTGCAATGTGCGCTTATTATAAAATGTTATCGTCCGCTGGTTTGGATGCTAATTAATTATCATTGTAGTTATCGTTCTAAAGTGAACGCATCATTACTCCAAGGGAATAACGAAGTCCACACTACAACTATACGATAACAATACAGAGAAACGAAATTGTTGGAATCACTTTTTGAGTGTTTTTATTCCAGCAGATTAACGATGACGTCATTGACAGCCAATCAGAATCAAGTGTGCATTGCAGTTGTGCTAATAAAACGTAAGTGCAGCGCAGTTATCGTCAGTTGATGTCGATGCAAATATACTTATCATTCTTGGAAGGAACGATACCACTGAAATCAACAGCCAATCAGAATCCATCCTGCTTTAAAGCACACACTTCAATTATGTTGGCAGAATGTAACTGCAGCACGCTTATAATAAACAAAACTTTATCGTCTGTTGGTTTGGATGCTAATTAATTATCATTGTAGTTATCGTTCTAACGTGAACGCATCATTACTCCAAGTGAATAACAAAGTCCACACTACAAATATATGATAATAATACAGAGAAATCAGAATTAAGCACACATTGCAATTATGTTGACGGAACATAACTGCAGCGCGCTTACAATAAGTGCAACGTTATCGTCAGTTGACATGGATGTAAATATAGTTATCGTTCCTGGAAGTAACGATTCCACTGAAATCGCTTTCGTCGATATAATGATAAAAACATTGACAGCCAATCAGAATCAAGTGCACATTGCAATTGTGCTGATAAAATGTAACTGCAGCGCGCTTAGAATAAATAGAACGTTATCGTTAGTTGATGTTGGTGCAAATATACTTACTGTTCTTGGAAGGAACGATATCGCTGAAATCACTTTCAACGATACACAAAAACATTGACAGCCAATCAGAATCCATCTGACTTTAATGTTTTACTCTAATGTTACTTCAATGTTTAAACATTTTGTGCACACTGCAATGAAGTTCTGTCAACATAATTGGAGTACTTACTTATAATACGGAAAACAGTATCGTTCATTGGTGTAGATGCGAATATAGTTATAATAATAGTTACATTTATAGGTATCGTTCTTGGAAGTAACATACTGCGTACTGCAATTATGTAGACTAGCAGCGCTTAGAATAGACAGAACTTTATCCTTCCTTGGTTTGGATGCAAATACAGCTGTCATTACCATTATATTTTATTTCTAGTGCGAACAGATCACAGTTCTTTTATTAAAGTCTTTTTTATTCAGCTAATAGACTCACAGACTGCGCTTTGAGCAGCACTGCACTGTCCTAATGGTTTGGTTTCTACCATTTTCCAGAGCAGTTGTGCTGCTGTGATTCAGATATATTACTGCGGTGCTCCCGAACTCATCACATCATCTCCATCACTCACCTACCGCTACACCTGCCTTCAGAAACACCCCTCCATCTCACCATTACCCCGTTACTAGCAGGAATCACCGGAAGGTCTAGTCTAAAGACGGCCGACGTCTCGTGTTTATTTGTCCTCTGTGACAGAAGAAAAGGAGCAGAGTGAAAAGAGAAAAACACCTCTAGCGTTCTTGCGCGTTTGTTGCCATGGATACCGCGAACTCTTTCTTCGCTCGGGTACCAGCGAACTTTTCGCTTCTCGCGTTTGAGTGGAAGCGCGCAGTGACGCAC